>NC_064285.1:66357568-66374965 GCF_019186545.1 Solanum stenotomum
TTACTATAACGTACAGTATCTTGATCTGAAATTTAACTCCCTTCAGGGTCCACTACCTTCATCCATTTGTAACATGAGTTCGCTTATCTTATTAGATTTATCACACAACAACTTCAGTGACTCAGTTCCACATTGCTTGGGAAGCATGGCTAGTCTAATGGTGCTGGACTTAAGATGGAACAATTTCACAGGGAGTCTTCCCCCATTATGTGCACACAGCACTTCGTTGAGTACCATTGTCATAAATGGTAATCAATTTGAAGGACCTGTACCTGTGTCGTTGCTCAAGTGTGGTGGTCTAGAAGTACTTGATGTGGGGAACAATGCTATAAATGACAGGTTTCCATCTTGGCTCGGAACTCTTGAATACCTGCAGGTCCTTATATTAAAGTCGAACAAGTTCCATGGACCTATAAGTACGTGTCTGACTAAGTTTTGCTTTCCCAAGTTGCGAATTTTTGATCTTTCTCGTAATGATTTCAGTGGCTCACTTCCTGCAAAAGTTTTTGGAAACTTCAAGGCAATGATCAAATTAGATGACGAAGACACGGGAGAGATCAAGTACATGGAATCTACGTTGAATGCGTTATTTGTCAAATCGTATGAGGATTCAGTGAGTTTGGTAATCAAAGGGCAGGATATTGAGCTAGAAAGAATCAGCACAATTATGACAACCATAGATCTCTCAAGCAACCATTTTGAAGGTGTCATTCCGGAAACACTAAAGGATCTCAGCTCACTTTGGCTACTCAATTTATCCCATAACAATCTCATAGGTCATATTCCAATGGAATTGGGGCAATTGAATACACTTGAAGCTTTAGATCTCTCCTGGAATCGGCTCACTGGAAAGATTCCGCAGGAATTGACAAGAATGAACTTTCTGGCCTTCTTGAACGTCTCTCAAAATCATCTCGTCGGACCAATTCCTCACGGTCTACAATTCAACACATTTGAAAATGACTCGTATGGTGGCAACCTTGATTTATGTGGTCTTCCTTTAACAAAGAAATGTGGAACGAGTGATTCATCGCATGTTCCTCAACAATTGGAGTCCGAAGAAGAAGGCGAGTCATATTTTTTTAGTGGATTTACTTGGGAATCAGTAGTCATAGGCTACACTTTTGGACTAGTTGTTGGAACTGTCATTTGGAGTCTCATGTTTAAATATCGTAAGCCAAAATGGTTTGTGGAATTTTTCGATGGCATCATGCCTCACAAAAGAAGGCCAAAGAGAAGAGCTCAGAGATGATGGACTTAATGGAAGATTGAGAGGGCAACCTTGTCTTTGTTTGATTTTGTGGACTAATTACTGAACTTTTCTGGTTCTGTTTTTGTCTTTTTAATTTTCTGTTTGTTGTTTGTATATGTTTGAAAGAAACATAATTATATGTGAGTCATTTAATTAGTATCAATGGTTATTCAAGTTATGTTAGTTTGTTTCTGTTTCAAGTTGATAGAAGTGATCTACACAGCCGCTCATTAGCTATGTTACTCAAACTCTTCAAAATGTCAACGGGTACGTGTTGAATTCTTCAAAAGTAGTGCAATTTTAAGGAACCAACATTGGTGTCATTATATTTTAGGAGAGTCGGAGCAACATAACTCATCAGCATAACAAAATAGGAAAAAGCAAAGCAGTAAGCAAATTGATCAGTTTGGTTTATGATTGAAATCACTTGATATTAGAAAGTTTATATTTTTGAAAATTAATGTAGAAGAGTAATCAAAACTACAGAATTGGCTAATAATTTTGTGGTTCTGCATCTTTCTAATCATAAATCAGCCATAAAATATTCTCTAGCTCAGTTTCAACTTCCGCGATTTTAATTTTAGTAAGTTTTTACATATATTTATACTTCGTGGACGAAAGTTATCTCTGGTTGTTCAACAACTAATTCATATTGTTTGATTATCAATGAAGGAAAGGTTTTTTTAAAGGGCAAAACGCTCTATACGAGGATTTTTTATTATTTTTCAAGTTTGAATTCAAGACCTGTGATTCGGTTTCATCCGGAACTTTACTGTCTACAAAACTACATGTCAAAGTTATTTTTGATGAACTAAAATAGACTTATTCCCAAAATTTAATTTAACGCAAAAAGAAATATAATCAAATTATTTAAAAATTAAGAAAGACAAATTAAAACCTTTACATAATTTGACACATGGCAAAATATAATTGGCTAAAGTTTTGGTCCCACAAATAGTCAACTCACCTGTCAGAAAATGACATTCCTATTTTCTTTTCCTAATTTTAGTTTGGACACTTTGAAAACAATTAAAGTATCTTTGTCTGGTTATGGCCGTTCAAAGCTTTGATTATAACAAGAAAGATGATTGAAAATATCGGTTTTCTTCGTTTTGTTTGTTTTATTATTTTTTTGAAATAATTTTTAATTTTAATTTATTTATCGTACTTTATACTTAAATTTGTCTAAAAAAAAATAATATGTTTCACATATATATATATTTAAAACTACAATATTAAAAGATATTTTGATATGTTTTTTATATAACTTTAATTTAATATTATATCATTGAAAATTCTTCTTTACTTATATTTTTTTTTTATTTTGAATTTTTAAATTTCAATATTCCACATGATATGTTTAAAAATCATTTTAATAGTATAAGATTCAAAAGTTTTTTTTTTCACTTTCTTAAACTTATATCAAGTCGATAAAAACTAGACAAATAAATTAAAACGAAGTCACACTTTTCAATACATATTCCAACTTTCATTGAGTCTCGAGATATACTTTTTAATTTTATTTTTTTTTCAAGAATTTACCTGTTGGAAGAACCCCACCAGAAGAAAACACCAAAATCAGATTAAAAATCCTAACTTTGAGTTCTTTCTTTCAACAATTTTAAGTTTCAGTGAATCTCAAGATGTAATTTTTTTTCAAGAATTCACCTTTTAGGAAAACCCCATAAGAAAAAACTCCAAAAACATATTCAAAATCTCACCTTTTTTAGATCTTTTCAACATTTTTCAGTTTTAGGTTATTCCAGTTATGTTAGTTTGTTTCTGTTTCAAATTGACAGAAGTGATTGTTACCAATCTGTGTTTAAAAAAAAACCAGAATTACTGATTTCAATAAACTTTGCAGAAACACGAAGTATCCAAAGTTTAATAAACCAGTAAGAATAGATGAACAGAAACTAATTGACAAAACCAAAATCTATAAAAACATACCACAATCTTGAAAAAATAGAATCAGAAAAGATCAAGCCCACTGCCCCTTAAGGAAATTATTCTCCTCTAGTATCCGAGGTTTGATTTGGAATATGTCCTCCCAGGATGGAATGATCTCAATCACCAGTGTATTGATACCCACAACTCTTGTGTCAGCGAACCACTCAACAGCAGTAAAGTACACGAAGAATTTTGTGCAGAAGAAGAAGAAGAAATCAGAAAAATTCGTAAGGAATAAATCTGAAGAATCAATGTATTTATAAGCAAGAGGAACTGGTTCCGAAAGGTTGCAATCCTTTCAGAATCCACACGACCATTCATGAAAGTTTGCAACCTTTCAAACGGTCATGGCTGTTTCTGAAAGTTGCAACCTTTCAGAACAGTAACTTCCAACGGCACGAAATTTAAATAAAACGGGTCGCGCATGGATCCGAGTCGGGTCGGGTTAATTAACTAATTAATTGAAACTCTTCGGTTAATTAACTAATTAAAACGTTGGCCATTTAATTAAATAAATAATTAACTAAAATAATTAAAACAAACTTTGTCCAAAAAAATAATCTCTCGATCATTTTCCAAAGCCAAAGCCGAGCGAGCGACGACGACGGCGCGAGGGGGGTCCCTCTTTCCAACCCTTTTAACAATTAATAGGAGTGTTTCTATATTTAAACTCTCCTATTTTTCTTTCCACCACCGATGAGGGACAAATGCCTTTTCAATAAAGCATAAGAGGACTTTTCAAGTTCTCAACTCTTCAAATTCCCAACTTTTCAAGTTCCTCTCTTTTCATCTTCCCTCCATTTCCCATTACTCTTGCTACATACCCAAAAATCTACACAACCACTCATTAGCTATGTTACTTAGATTTTTCAAAAATGTCAACGGGTACGTGTTGGATTCTTCAAAAGTTGTGTATTTTATAAGGAACCAACATGGGTGCGACATCATCATATTTTAGGAGAGTCCAAGCTACATAGCTCATTAATACAACAAAATTGGAAAAAAACAGTGTAAAAACTCTCTCTGAATGTTCTTATCAGACCGATTGCATGCTCCTCGTCCATTGGAGTCCGAAGAAGAAGAAGAAGAAGAAGAGTCGTATTTTGCTAGTGGATTTACGTGGGAATCAGAGGTCATAGTTGTGGATTAATTGTTGTAATTGCTATGTGGCACCTCATGTTTAAAGATGGTAAGCTAAACATGTGATCCTTCAATACAATTAGTCTCTCAGTTTTCTTGGCTTGTGCATCATTTTTTAATTTGATCACTACACCTTTATCTTGAGTCGAAAGTCTACGGAAACAACCTCTCTACTACTTTGGAATTTCCCTCATTAACTTAATGTGAAAAGTCTTGGAAAACAGCACAAGAGACAACTAATGGGAAATTTTTCTGCAAGCGGAAGGATCTTCACCAAGTTATTCAAAACATACTAATTAAGCAAGAAATGAAGGACTTAAATCATGTCTTTAATTACTGTCACACCCCTTTTTCGCGCACGGCTGCGGAAGGGTTTTTCCAATTTAAGTGACAATATTGATTTAGGGATTATTTTATTTTTGTTTCAGAGTTGCCACTTGGGAATTGAGTTGTGGTGTTTCAAGTTACCTTTTCGAATCTCTAATCAATAGGAAATGACTCTTTAGTTTTGGTCTGCAAACTAGAAATTCGGGTAAGGAATTCTATTGACCGAGGGGAAGGTATTAGGCATCCCTCGAGTTCCGTGGTTCTAGCACGGTCTGTTGACACCCAATTTTGGACATCCACAATATAGATTAATCATCGAGCTTCTTCAATTTTAAATGATTTAAAATAATTAGTTTATAAAAAAAATAAAAAAAAAAAATAAATATATATATATACACACACACATATAGCTTGCAAGTTATTTTAAATAGTTTTGTCACTTTTTATAATTTTTAGATAATATATATGTTTTACATAAATATGTATATAATTACCATATTTTATGAATATTCAAAAATTGTCTCAAAAAGAGTGTGTTTTAATTAAATATTCAATTAAATCAATTTGGTTTAAAGTATACTTATAAATTATTTAGTTTATTAGTTTAATTATTCTTATTTTATGAAAATTGCATTTTATTAATTTACGTTCTTTAAGCTTTGGCTGTAGTTTAAGTTCATTAGTTTATAACCGAATTAATTATTTTATTTCGTTAACATTAAGAAGCTCGTTAATTAATTTATATCAATTCATCTTATTTAGTTTTAGCCAAATTCACCAATTAAATTTAATTTGGCTAACTTCTTAATTTCCATTGGCCAACTTTGAGATCCATTTGTTTATTTCTTAAAATCCAAATATAACCAAAAGTTTGTTCTTTGATTGGGCCAAATTTAAGATCAAATTTGGCCCAAATTCCACTCCATTCTCAAAACCCACTCAACAGCCCAACCCCTTTGTCCGTTTCCCCCATTCCAATTTAATTTCCAGCAAATTCCAGCAACAAATAACCCATTCCCAGCCCACTACTTTCAACAGAAACCCGGCCCAACCCATTTTCAACACCAAAGAAACCCATCAGCAAAGCCATTCTCCAACAACACTACAACACCGTACCCGACCCATTCCAGTGATACAATACAGTACACCAACCCCTACACGTTCTTCTTCACGTGTACAACCCAGAAGAAACCCAGAAACTCCAGCAAACCAGACGACCCCACCCCTGTACATCACGTTCTTCTTCTTCACGCAAAAATCAAAATCTAGCGAGCTAATTGCGCTGCAAACTCGGAAATCGCGTCTCCTACCCTGCAAGAACCCATACCCTGCAGACACATCACCCTCACATCCCCTTTCCCCCATTTTAAGGGATTTTCAAAAGCTTTCTACTGTTATCTCGAAAAGGGGCAGAGAAATTTGAGGAAAAAATTCAAAAATCCATCCGTGTCCCACCTGGAAAATCAGCCTTTTTTTCATTTATTTAAGATGGTTTTCTCTATGTGTTGGAGGAGGAAAAAAAAGAAAAAGAAAAAGGGGATAGAGGAGAAAAAGATTGGATTTTGAGGTCATATACGAAAGATAGCTTATAAGGTTTTGAGTTTTGGTTCTGAGCTTGTTTGTTCATATTCGAAGTTCGTGGTGGAAGTTCTTCATAATTAAGTTTGTTGTCCTCAGTTTGCTTCCCCTCAAAAGGTAATATTTACCTCAGTCCAGGTCTCTCTTATTTTTAGCGTACCGATTATTTGCTTTTGACTGATTGAGGTGTTCAATTATTGATATTTACAGAATATTAATGTTTACTTTTGACTGCAAATCGGTAGTGTAACCTGCCTGTTACTCGAATGTTGTTGATTAGGTTTCTTGATGATTTTGTTTTAGTTTGTTCCTGTTGAGGTTTCCTCATTTTATTGTTAGTCTCATAATGTTGCCTACGAGTACTGTTTTAAATATGGTTTGCTTGTTTTCTCAATCTGAGAGTATTGTTTTAGTTTTGAAGTTGTTAATATAGTTTGCTTGTTTTCTCAATCTGATACGTGAGGAGGTCTTTGATTATTTCAGTTAGCACAAACCGTGTGAGTAGATTAGTGTACTGTTTTACCTCCCTTCTTATGGCGTCTGTACCTTCCGCGTTCAAAACAAAATATTTTAGTCCATTTGTTAGTCGTTTGCATCTATAAAATCTTGCTTATGATAATGTCAGTTTGCATATTCTTTGTTTTCGGTCATGCCGAGTTAGCTTGTGATGGGTTCGTCGAGTTAAAGTGAGTAAAAAAAAAAATGCCGAATAGCTGTTTAGATCAAGCTACTGGAGTTTGATTTCATTTGTGTTGTTTAATTTGTTTCCTATTAACACTCCTTCTGTTCCGATAAGGTTCTGTTTGTATATTATAGCATCTTCACTCATAAATTATGCTAAAATCGAATCTTGTCATCTACCCTCAAGTTGGATTAGATTGTCCATTGCTATTGAGTCTTTGTTTCTTTTAAATAGCTCTTACCTTTAAATGTTGGAATTCATTAAAATTATCTTCCAATAACCCATTAATGCCTAAGAAAAGACCATGTAAGTTTGCTGCAATGTAGTTAACCTTGTTGTGTTGGAATCTTCTTAGTAGTTGTTGATTTCATTCTATATTTTTTGGCTTTATCTATAATTCCTTTCACATTTACATATGGTTTTCTTTCCAAAAAATTATCAAATGAGCTATATGAATTGACAGTTTGAATTCAATTGTATTTCATTGCATTGCCTTTTGCTGTTGATAAAGATGCTTATTTGACGCATATGATCCATATCTTAAATCTGCATATTATTTGATGAATCTGCATCTGCTCTTGTCTCTTCAAAATAATGTGTATGTTTATCTTCTTCATGAGTAAATCATTTGATTATGTATTTGTTGAAAGTTTCATCTCTTGTTCTAATTCTTTTCTTTCTCTTTGTGTGTATGTGAATCCCCTTCTAGTCCATGGTGGATTTATCTACCACGCATTTTTGAGTTGAGCCATAAAGGCTCGATCTTTGCTTTCCCTATTTCTCGAGTCAACCCCCCTATGTATTTGGAAACCGTTACAGATCCCGAAGGCCCAACGTAGTTCGGGAAATTAGTTCATAAATGTTCAAAGCCCAAGAAATGGGCTGTATACATATTGTATACAGCAGTATACACTCATTATACAACGATATACGGCTCAAAAATGCAAAAATATAGGGCTAAGGCGAAATACAGGTGTTTGGAAGCAGGAGATACATGGAAAAAGCTGATGTACATGCCGATATACACTGATATACAGTCAATGTATACAAAAACGGTATTGGGTTTAAAATCCAAAAACTTGCAGCGAAGTTGGCCCAAAAAGGGGCCCAATTTCATTATCTCTTTTACTCTCCTAATTGTTTTGATTATGTCTAACTAATTTTATTTAGCTCTAACTTTAAAAATTGTTAATTAACTTAATTAGATCCCCAAAAGATGAGTTATTTTCGTTATGTTGGTTTACCTTTAAAACATCTTTTGTGTTCATTTATTTTATGTCTAGTATACCGGTCAAATTTTTATATCTTTAATTGAGTATATTTGTTCTTAAAAAGATATGCTATTTAATTAATAACTTTTTTTACTCATTAAAAAAAAATGTTTTAAGTTAATCAAGTAAACTAAAAAAAAACATGTTTTTCTTTACTCTATCACTTTCTCAAAAGTTAGTCAAAACTTTGGTTCCTTTTCATTTTTAATTAATTTAAGATAATTTTCATGCTTTAATTTATCAAATCGGTTCAAATTATTATTTTTTAAAACAATCCAAATAGGTTTAATTAGTGTAAATTTTTTAAAATTCTTTACCTATAATTTAATTGAAATGTTTCAATTAAAGTTCCCTTAGCTTAAAAAATAGAAAAAAAAATGCGTCATTTATTTAATTGTTTTCTCCAAATTAATCAAATATTGTAAGTTATTATTTTTATGATAAATCGTTATTTTTCTAAAAATAGTCAAATATATTTTAGTCAAGTCGCAGGTCAACCGCATGTTAGCGGACACTTCGAATGCTTAAACCTTTCTCGAAGTGTAAATTGAACCCCGAACCCTCTTTGGTATTTTCAAATGATTTTTATGTTTAAATCTTTGAAAATTATAAGTTTTCTTAATTTCTTTAAAAAATTAAGTGACGACTCTTTTCCAAGTATTTTTTTTTTCAAATTGTTTTATACTTGGAACATTCCAAAAAAGTGATTTTTCTAAAGGTTAGTCAAATTACGGCTCAACACGGTCGCTTTTATTGACTTATACTTATTTTAATATGTTTTTGGATAATTTGTGTCTAAGGTCATGGTTCACTTATTTTTTAATTGTTGAATTTTTATTAGTCTTAAACCGGATGCATAACTGCATTCTCGATCTTGACATTTTAGAGACATAACTGTCTTCTTTGCATCACACTTAATAACCTTATTTTTTATAAGTCACTACCTTAGATTAATAAAAACTAATTATATTAGTGGACAAGGTGCGTCACCACATCCTTGAGTTTATTTTAATGTCTCAAAAAAGATGTTTAACCACATTCTTAATTGAAACAAATATTTTTTAATTTGTTTAAGTGTTCGATCTAACATTAAAAGAAAATATGTATTCCTAAAAAAACAACAAATAAAGTAAAATACTAAACTTCTAGAATAAATTTTTTGATCATTTTTCATATGTTTTTATTTTTTGCAATTTCTTAAAGTTGAAGTCAAAATTAAGTGTACACTTTCTAATCAAAGAAAACAATACCGAATTGCAAAACAATAAATCTCATTTTTTGTTTGATAAAATAAAACAACAATAATTTATTTATATATTTATTTTTTAGCCTAACTATACGTAATTTATCATTATTATCTAAATCAAGACAAGAACAATGTTATGACCTGTTCATTTTTAAGAGATCACAACTAATAAATAAAAATAATTAAAAAACAAAATCATCAATTAAAGCTACCTTCATTCATGAAATAGAGATGTAACAACTAACAAATGAATCATTTCTATCAAATTCATGAAGGAAACAAAATATAATAAAAATTGTCATAAAATTACATCAAATTCCATGAATAAATTAAATAAAAAGATAAAGTAAAGTTGAATACCGCAAAATCTTAACCGAAGCTCGATTAGAACACCCACCACTTTTGTAGGTTGTTTGTGATGGTATATGTGTTTGTGTTGATATGAAAAGAATGGGTAAGGAAGAAAAGATGTGAATGTGTTGGTGAATTTTTAAAAGGATAATCAAATAAAATGGGAAGGTTTTTCTTCTTCTTTTTTTCTCGTGTAATGTGTTTTTTTTTTTTTTTTGGATTTTATACGTTTTTTTTGTTGTGTATGTTCTCTTTGGGTTATGGAATTTGGAGTACGTGAATGTATATGTTTTTGGTTTCTGATTTTTTTCTGTCCCCTTTTTGGAGTTCGTAGGTAGTATATGTAGTAGTGTATGTGTGTATGTAGTGCCGTGCGTGAGTGTGTATGCTGTAGAAAATGGGGATGGAAGTGGGGGTTAGTTTTTGATGATGGTTTGTCGTGGGGTTGGGGTAATGGGAGATGGGTATGGGTAGGAGTAGTGGGGCAAGGATTAGTTGATAGGTAAATAATTATTTTTTAAATTAAATATATATAATATAATAATAAAAAATATATATTAGTCAACTATATTCTAAATTAATATAAAAACAAAAGCTGATCTAAATTTATAATTAAAAAATATACGATTATTTATTAAACCTAATTTAGAAGAAAACATATATATTTTTTTGTCATTTTTCATTACTCTTTAAAACAATTGAAAAAAATAAAACTTAGCCTAAGAAGTGATTCTATTTTTGTTGTTTTCAAATCTTTTAAAATAAACTTAATAAATAAGATAAAACTCATAAATATTTAGTTTAGATTTATAAAATATTTAAGCTCTAAAAATGGTGTTAAACTTAAGTTCGGTCAAAAATTAAGTGTCTACAATTATTCTTCATTTTTTTCCCTCACTTGACTTAGTCAAGAAATAGTTTCTGTCATTGGAAATTTCGTACAAGTTTTGCAGAAATTTTTTCTACATAATGGGACCAATTTCACATCATCTTGCGTAACACACACCGTAGAGATAGTTAATGACTTCGAAATGAATACAACATGTAGAGAAAATTAGGACATAGAGAGTATATATTATTTTGTTAAGTCTTCTTCGTCCTCTAGCAAGTCTTGTGGAACACTACAAAATATGAGTAGCAAGTTGTTAGAAGTGACTAGTACTCGTCTTCTGATTCAATTGTTCATCAGTCCCGATTTATCATAATCTTTTTTTTTCCTCTAGTCTTTGTGGAACTTGGCTCAAAGACTTACAAGTCACCGTCCGCTAGTTACAATACTGTATCACTTTTTTCCTTAGGTGGAATGGAATATAGATGGATTTTCCCTTATTAACTTAATGTGAAAATTATTGTGTACCAAACAAGTTTGAAATAGCAGAAGAGACAACTAATCACTAATTCGGAATATTGATCTTTTATGATTGTATAAATTCCATGGAAAAATTGCAAAAAAAATTATTGCATTCATACAACTTAGTTTCACTTGATTAAAGTTTCTCTCTTTAAAAAGTATTGTGGAAATTAGAAGATATGTTGATGGAAAGTTGGAAAAGGATGACTTAAAATAGGATATATATCTATTCATCTATTCTATACTATCTTAAAAAATGTTAAATTACTAAAATATTTTCAACTTATACTTCCTTCGTCCCATTTTATGTGGCAATATTTGACCGGGCACGGAGTTTAAGAAATAAATGAAGACTTTGAAATGTTTACCAAATTGCCCTTTAAAAAGTAGACACATCTTGAATACTTAGACATGTCGAGTAATTCCCTATCTGGTCCACTTCCTAATAATGAGAGCATCCTTCAAAAGCTAATGGGACTAGATTTGTCTTACAACTCACTGAATGGTACCATACCATCTTGGGTGTTTAGCCTACCTTTGCTATCGAAAATTTCTGAGAAATGCTTGGAACATCATGTTCTTTTACTAATTGTTTTGATATTATTTTATTAATCCTCCAAATAATTTTGTAGAAGAAAGATGAATAAAGTGGGAGAAATGGGTTTGGGTTTGGATTAATGGGTATGATTGTGAATGAAAATGGGTCTAATTATATGTGGATCAATAAAATAATGCCACATATTTAATTAAAAAATATATATTTGTCACATCAATTTCTATTAAAGGTAAATGTAATTTTAGGCTTAAATTTAACTCTAAAGGCATTTTTTACCCAAATAGGTGAATGGGAGGCATTTTGATCCAATAGAGGGAAGAAGGGCATTTTTGAGCCATTTCCAATACCTTAAGGGTATTTTTGACCCTTTTCCCTTCATTTTATATTAAAATTTTGATCATTATCATATTATGTTAAGTAGAAACCTTCCAAATGAAAAATTGAATTACAAATTGCCTATTAACAGTTAAATATCATTTTAACCTTCAAGCAACTATTCTTTCAAAAAGTTTAATTTATAATATAAAAATATAAATACGCACATTTCATACAATAAAAAAAAGTTTGCATTTAATAATTATAATAACCACAACTTTATATGAAACATTGGTGGTTCAATTATTTAATTGTTACGTTAACCAATGGCCAACCTTTCATTGCTACAGTAAGTACAAAGAAGTTGAAAAGTTGAATTGAATATTAATTAGTAAATTAATTCATTAGTAAATAAATGAAAGGAAATTTCAAAGGTCTGGGAAAAAACTTTATATAAAGGCTAAACGAGTTCACTAAATTTCCCATCTGCTCTTTGTAACTTTTGAGATTGAATGCAAATCATTTTATCTTCGATTTCATTTTTTCCCTTTTCTTTTTATGTCCTTTGATAGTTTGCATATATAAAAGAAGAGATGGGAAGTATGTAAGATTTTTTTTTATGCCTTCTAATAGTTTTCATAAAAGAAGAGATGAGAAGTATGTAAGATTATTGATGCCAAATTAGAGTAGCTGTCATATTCAATTTTTACTACTCTTGAATTATCAGCTATAATATAATCTTCCGAAAAATTATGATCAAAATCACCATCTCTCCTCCCTTTCAACTATCAGTATTACACCGTTTATACTAGTTTTGTAATTTTTTTTAAAAAACATACTATTTTGGTGAATTGATTTAAATAATGGCTTATTTTGGTCAAAATTTCGATTTCTCCAGAAGGTTGATCATAGTTGACATAAATGAATTCATTGTTAAAGTATAATCTGATTACAATTCTTTAAGATACAAATATAATATACTCTCTACAAATAAGTTATTTCATGATCTAAAGAAATGGTGTTATTTGAATGCGTTGATTGATGCTCCTCTTCATGTTGATTACTGGCTATAACCTTTTATCATCATTGCAATATTCAACTTTAACTCGAATATTACTTGAAAAGAACTCATTAATCCTTTTTGTGTATGCATGGCATATTTGGTTAATTAGAATTACAATACTTTGATTTCACATGTATTGGAATTTCATTTGTTTGGGTGCTTTTGTTTCCATGCACAATTGTTAAGATTATAACAATTAGTTTTAAATTCTTAATAAGCATATATTATTTGCGTTTTGTAAATTTTAACAAGAATTATTTTAAATATTTTAAATATCATATCTAAGTTTTTTTGTTTAAATATTTCAGATTCATTGTTTTGCTATTTGGCATGAGCATCACAATTCATTATTCAAATATTATGTCATGAAATTTAATACTTAAGTGCAAATATTTAATACTAATACTTCTTTATAAACAAAATATTTGCACCTAATAACATTAAAATGTAACTCATTTTTTACATTTTACTTATCTAACTAAATATAGTTATTCAATTTTGTAGTTCTGATAGTAATTAATCATTTATCGCTCAACGAAGAAGTCATTCAAATTGGATGAGTGTTACATTCATCAATTTTAGTTTGTACTTTTTTTCGTTATTGATTACACTATGGTTTTAATATAACTTATATCGTGTATACTACTTGCTTTAGACACACATGCAACGCACGTGTTCAGAAACTAGTATATCTATAATAGCAAAAGACAGAAAACTGTGATCCTTCAATACAATGAGTTGATTACTCAGTTTTCTTTGCTTGTGCATCATTTTTTAATTTGATCACTACACCTTTATCTTGAGGGTCGACGGAAATAGCCTCTCACTACACCTCTTCATATTTGAACTGTATCATATAGATGGAATTTCCCTCATTAACTTAATGTGAAAAGTCTTTTGAAAAACAACTAATTGGAAATTTCTCATAAAATTTCTCTGCAGGTGTAGTGATCTTCACCAAGTTATTCAAAACATGTAGGAAAGTAAGATGAGTTAATACCTCAGATGGTCACTCAACTATGCACTATTTTCTCAGAAAGTCACTCAACTTTGGTTTTTAACTTAAAAGTCACTCAACTATGAGTTTTTTTCTTAGAAAGTCACTCAACTTTGGTTTTTATTTCAAAAGTCACTCAACTATGAGTGTTTCACTTACAAAGTCACTCAACTATGAATGTTTTACTTACAAAGTCACCCAATCTATTTAATTAATTTTTTTTTCATTAAACTTACAAACATGAAATTTTTATTTCTTACTAAAATTTTAAAAATTAAAAAGAAATTCATTTAAATCATTTAATAACTCGATCCGCTAAAAATATAATATAATACCTTTTATTTTACCCCTTTTCTCCAATTGTGTGTGAATACAGCGATCTCCATGCATTGTTCATAAAATATAGAAATTACAAAATTACTGTTTTAGTAAATTCAAAATTTTAGTAACATCGATACATAATAAAGGAACAAAAAGAAGTGATTAAAAAAAACTGACTTGAATTTGTTAATTATGTTTCTCCTACCGTTAAGTTAATTAAGATTTGGTCTTTACATGTTTTTTTTTTTTTGTAAAATGGTCTTTACATGTTGTTGATTTTAGAGTGCTATAGTTAAATTAATTAATTGGTTTAAATGAATATCCTTTTATTTTTAAAAAAAATTTGGTTAGAAATAAAAAATTCATGTTAGTAAATTGAGTTGAAAAAAATAATTAAATCATCAAAATAATATATTTCTAACGGATCGGATTATTAAATGGTTTAAATGAATATCTTTTTGTTTTTTATAATTTTAGTTAGAAATAAAAATTTCATATTTGTAAGTTTTAATGAAAAAAATTAATTAAATAGATTGAGTGACTTTGTAAGTGAACACTCATAGTTAAGTGACTTTTGAGTTAAAAATCAAAGTTGAGTGACTTTCTGAGAAAAGAACTCATAGTTGAGTGACTTTCGGAGAAAAAACTCATAGTTGAGTGACTTTGAAGTTAAAACCAAAGTTGAGTGACTTTCTGAGAAAAGAGTGCATAGTTGAATGACCATATGAGAAATTAACTCAAATTAAGACACATATCAAACAAAATTTTGAATTAAAAGCAAATAAAAGAATAAAAATAAAATACCATACGGTATTATTGTTCATTTTTTTCCTCACTTGACTTAGTCAAGAAATAGTTTCTCTCTTAGAAGTTCTCCAAAAAAAAATTCCACATAATGGGACCAATTTCACATCATCTTGCGTAACACACACTGCAGAGATAGTTAATGACCTCGAAATGAACACAACATCTAGAGAAAATGAGGACATATGGAGTATTATTTTGGTAAGTCTCCTCCGTCCTCTAACAAGTCTTGTAGAACACTACAAAATATGAGTAACAAGTTGTTAGAAATGAGTAGTACTCATCTTGTGATTCAATTGTTCATCAATCTCGATTTATCATAATCTTTTTCCCCTTCTAGTCTGTTGTGATCACGGATAGCCGAGAGGTTAGACAAGCTGTTAGGCCCGAGGCTAAACCACGAAGTGGATAAGACAGCCCAACAATAGGTTTGCTTGGAATCCAGGTTGAGTAGAGATAAAAGGGTAAGCACTGCGGTTTTGGGAGTTTATTCAGATTGTGAAAGAAATTGTTTGTTCCTCCCATCTCTTTCTAGAGTCTAAGCTTTTCATCCACATTCTTATCTCTATCTTTAGTTACTTGTTATTTCAGTATTTTCCATTGTAATTCTATAGTTGAAGTGTTGCCGTCGTGATTTGGCTATCAGTGATTACATATTACTTGAGTATTTGTGTTGCGAATTTAGATTCGTTACATAGTCTTTGAGGAAATTGGCTTAATGGCTTACAAGTCATCGTCTGCTAGTTACATTACCGCATCCCTTATTTCCTTAAGTGGAATGGAATATTGATGGATTTTCCCTCGTTAACTTAATGTGAAAACTATTGTGTACCTAACAAGTTTAAAAATAGCAGAAGAGACAACTAATCACTAACTCGAAATATTGACCTTTTATGATTGTATAGATTCCATGGAACTTGGTTTCCTCTATTCCAAACGTACCATAACTGTTGTCATAATTGGTGTCCCTTCTTGTCACATGGAAGATGAAATGGAGTAACATCATGTCTTTGTTGTTCATTTATTATTTTATCCTCAATTTACTTGGTCATATAATAGTTTCTCTCTTTGAAAAGTATTGTGGAAAACAGAAGAAGAGATGTTGATGGAAAGTTAGACAAGAATAACTTAAAATAGGAGTTCAAATTTCTACCTATCCATATATACTAATGTTAAATTGCTATAATATTTTCAACTTAAAACACTTACTTTAGTATATTGGGCAAAATGCTCTCTGGAATTGGCTCACTGGAAAGATTCTAAGGGAACTCTCTCTCAATGTTCTTATCAGACTGATTGCATGTTCCTCATCCATTGGAGTCCGAAGAAGAGTCGTATTTTTCTAGTGGATTTACGTGGGAATCAGTGGTCATAGCTGTGGATTAGTTGTTGTAACTGTCATGTGGAGCCTCATGTTTAAAGCTAAAATGAATTGTGAAATTTTTTAAAGCCATCATTCTTTGATGTTTCGTCCATGATTTTAAACATCAAAGAATGAATTGATTAGATCATATCTAGATCTATAAAGGCTTACAAGTCATCGTCCGCTATTTACATTACCGCATCCCTTATTTCCTTAGGTGGAATGGAATATTGGTGGATTTTCCCTCATTAACTTAATGTGAAAAGTCTTGTGTACCTAACAAGTTAGAATGTTCAAATACATTTAATTATATAGTTTTATTATTATTTTGTATTCTTCTGCTTTGTGTATCATCGAGTTCTCTTACATACTCTAATCCCTGAGAACATCCTGTTATTTGGTGAATACAAAAAAAGAAAGATGGTGAGTCTTTTTTCTTTTATTCATTTCTCTGTTTTGTGTTGCTAATAAGTCTATGATTTTCTTCTTTCCTTTGAGCATCATTTTTGCTCTCCCAAGTAGGCACTTTAATACAAATATAAAACATTACATTTTAAAATAAAATGACAAAAGCGAATAAATTAATCAGTGGATTTACATGGGAATCAGTGGTCATAGGCTACATTTCACTACAAATCTACGACAAAAACAAGTTTTAGCAACAATAAATATACACATTAACAAAGAGTGCTAAAATCTTTACTGGTATTAATTAATTGTCATTGGATTCAATGTCTCTATAGGCTTTAGGGACACTTACAAAAAGTGCTAATTGCCACTAAAAATACATGTTTAGTAGTAATTAAGCTATAGCCATTAATTAATTACCC
>NC_064285.1:66377937-66380814 GCF_019186545.1 Solanum stenotomum
TCCGGAGCCCACATTGGAGTTCCGACTAAATTCGGATCGCGCTCTGCAGGGCACATTCGGGGGTGGCGCTCCCAACAAAATTTTCTCCATACCCAGGGCTCGAACTCGAGTGCACCACTACCCATGTTGGTACCGTATCCCTTATTTCCTTTGGTGGAATGGAATATTGATGGATTTTCCCTCATTAGCTTAATGTGATTGAAAACTATTGGGTACCTAACAAGTTTGAAAATAGCAGAAGAGACAACTAATCACTAACTCGGAATATTGTATAAATTAAATTCCATAAAAGTTTATTGCATTCTTACAATTGGTTTCTCTATCCCGAACGTACCCTAAGTGTTCTCATAATTGGTTCAATGACACGTCTTGACTTTTTATGATTATATAGATTCCGTAGAAAATTGCACTAAAATTTATTGCATTCATACAACTTGGTTTCACTTGATTAAAGTGTCCCTTCTTGTCATAATATGGAAGATGAAATGGAGTAACATCATGTCTTTATTGCTCATTTATTTTATTTTTCTCAATTGACTTGGTCATACAATAGTTTCTCTCTTTGAAAAGTATTGTGGAAAACAGAAGAAGAGATGTTGATGGAAAGTTAGACAAGAATGACTTAAAATAGGAGTTCAAATTTCTACCTATCCATCTATACTAATGTTAAATTGCTATAATACTTTCAACTTAAAACACTTAATTTAGTATATTTTCTATAATTTATAATATGTTATATTATATTTATTTATTTAATTTAAAATATAGTGTACTACATGATTTAGCATTCATGTGCAATGCACGTGCATCAAAGCTAGTACTATCTTAAAAACTATGTTACTTAGATTATTTAAAAATGTCAACAGGTACGTGTTAGATTCTTCAAAAGTTGTGTATTTTTTAAGGAACCAACATTGGTGCAACATTACCATATTTTAGGAGAGCCTGAGCAACATAGTTCATTTATACAAAAAAAATTGGAAAAAGAAGTGCAATAAGCATATAGAAGAAGTAATTGATGAATCACACTTGAAGCATATCATGAATTTGGGTTAAAGACTTAGAAGTCATCGTCTGCTAGTTAATATGAGACGGTCCTATATATGAAGAATAATGGAGTTTCCCTCATTAACTAATTAATGTGAAAAGTCTTGTGTACCTAACAATAAATGGGTGGGCAGTGGGGTGAGTGGTGTTAGATGTAACTGGGAAATAATAATTAATATTATTTACAAGAAATTTTTAAAGATTAATTAGAATATCTTTACGAGGATTTACTTGCGAATAAATTGGAAAAAATTTGGGATATTTTTGGTGTTTTTTGCAAGAAAAATCGCAAGTTATTTACCTGCGAAATTTAAATCCCTAAGTAAATTACTTGGGGATTTTGAAATTCACAGGAAATAATTACCTACGAAGGTTTTACCTTCGAATTCTTTTTGATAGGAAAATCCGTAGGAAACATATTTTCCTGCAAATTTTCATTAATAATTCCCAGAAAAATCCCAATGTAATTCACATTTTTCTTGCAGTGGTCTACGAAAACAGCCTCTCTACTACTTTGGTTATTCTCCATCTCTTCATGTTTGAACTGTATCATATAGATGGAGATTCCCTCATTAACTAAATATGAAAAGTCTTGGAAATTTCTCATAAAATGATCTTCACCAAGTTATTCAAAACATGCTAATTAAGCAGAAGATTAAGACACATATCAAACAAAATTTTGAATAAAAAGAAAACAAAAGAAAAATAAAATAAAATTCCACACTGTATTATTGTTCATTTTTTTCCTCACTTGACTTAGTCAAGAAATAGTTTCTCTCATTGGAAAATTCTTAGTAGTTCTGCAGAAATTTTTTCCACATAATGGGACCAACTTCACATCATCTTGCCTAACACACACTGCAGCGATAGTTAATGACCTCGTAATGAACTCAACATCTAGAGAAAATTAGGACATAGAGAGTATTATTTTGTTAAGTCTTCTCCGTCCTCTAAAAAGTCTTGTGGAACACTACAAAATATGAGTAACAAGTTGTTAGAAGTGAGTAGTACTCATCTATGGACCACAAGTTACGTAGTTGGTGATGTGAAAGTGGTACTATCTACCAACACGGACTTAAAGACTTGAGTTAACACTTGGGACAACTTTTTTTGCAACCACAAATTAGTTAGTACCCCATTTTATACATCATAGTCTCATGCATAGACAAGTCAACAACGTTACTTTATAAAATAGTGTTTAGTTAACTTTTTGCTTTATTTAATATGGAGGTCGTTGTAATAATTAAGAAATAAAATAGTGTTTAGATAATTATAGCATTCTTTCTTACATGACTACTTATTTTATTGACTTATTTATATATTGACGATCATCATGAATCCATATTATTATTTTTACCTTTTTTATTCCTATTACTATTTTTATTTATTCATTATTGAATATTCTAAAGCCTACCAAACGGTAAAACCTTTTGCATTATGCAAAATAAATTGTTGGGTGTTAAAAAAAAGATCAAATTTGTTTTTTGGTGTATTCTTTGAATTACAAGCACTACAACAAACACTACAACAAAAACAATTTTTAGCGGCAATAAATATACACATTAATAAAGAGTTAAAAATTTTACCGGTATTAGTTAAGTGTCATTAGATCCAATGTCGCAAAAAGCTTTAGGGACATATGCAAAAAGTGTTAATTGCCGATAAAACTTCATATTTAGCGGCCATTAAACTTAATTAATTGCCGTTATAAATCATTTTTGATGTAGCGAAATCAATACCATTTTAATAATATTATATCAACTTATCAAATTCAGCGCAATTATTTCAATACCATTGTATAGTCTTTTTAATGTTTTGAGTAAGATTTGA
>NC_064285.1:66380914-66402552 GCF_019186545.1 Solanum stenotomum
TATTTACATTACTGCATCCCTTATTTCCATAGGTGGAATGGAATATTGATGGATTTTCCCTCATTAACTTAATGTGAAAAGTCTTGTGTACCTAACAAGTTAGAATGTTCAAATACTTTTAACTAAAATCTATCTATAGTTTTATTATTATTTTGTATTCTTCTGCTTTGTGTATCATCGAGTTCTCTTACATACTTTATTCCCTGAGAACATCCTGTTATTTGGTGAATACAAAAAAAAAAAGATGGTGAGTCTTTTTTCTTTTATTCATTTCTCTGTTTTGTGTTGCTAATAAGTCTATGATTTTCTTCTTTCCTTTGAGCATCATTTTTGCTCTCCCAAGTGGCACTTTAAAACAAATATAAAACATTACATTTTAAAATAAAATGACAAAAGTGAATAAATTAATCAGTGGATTTACGTGGGAATCAGTGGTCATAGGCTACATTTCACTACAAATCTACGACAAAAACAAGTTTTAGCAACAATAAATATACACATTAACAAAGAGTGCTAAAATCTTTACTGGTATTAATTAATTGTCATTGGATTCAATGTCTCTATAGGCTTTAGGGACACTTACAAAAAGTGCTAATTGCCACTAAAAATACATGTTTAGTAGCAATTAAGCTATAGCCATTAATTAATTACCCCTAAAGTAGTGTACATCACTACAGATTTATCTTGAGTCGAGGGTCCACTACTAGAAAACTGTAAATTACCTGGGAATTTCATTTGGGGATTATTTTCGCAGATATTTCCTGCGGAAATATGAAATTCCTAAATTCTAGACTTCTCTACATGCGAAAAATAATTTCCCAGAAAAATTGGTAGGTAACTTTGGCGCCATTTTTACAAAATTATTACCTGGGGAATTATTTGGGAAAAATAATTTGCAAGTAGCATTTTCATAGGTAAATTCGCAAGTAATATAAAAATTATTTATTTAGTATGTTTGCAAGAAAATTCCTAGTAAAACCTATTTGCGGATTTAGCTAGAAATAATTACTTGAAAATTTATTTGCAAATAACTTTATACGTGTTATTACCTGAGGATTCATGTTCTACGAATTTTGTTGGGAATTTATTTCTTGAGGATTTACTTGGGAATTTTCTTACTTGGAGAATTACTTGGGGATTTTATTGTTGTGAATTTGGTTGAAGATTTTTAGAGGAATGCATACTTGAATTTTTTTAATTACAATTTAATTGGAAGAATTTTCTTGGAATCTAAGGATTTTTTTATTTGGAGTCTTCAAGAAATATTTTCTTTAAAATATATTTAACAAAATCTAAAACTATAATAATATAAAAAATAGCAATGACATTAGAAAGAATTTTATTGTTAAATATATACTCTACTTTTAGATTAAATAAATTATTATACAATAATATTAATCTAACACTATATTAGAACATTACCACAAATGTCATGAACAATATTTTTAACTTATATATAGTTACAATATTTAGTCCTAAAAACCAATGATGCCGTTTTTTTTTTTTTTTTAAAGATACAAAGCATTAAAATTATATGGCTAGTTATTTATCCTTAGAAAAATAACTATCATAAATATATTTATTTTTTATTAGATATTACTTTATATTAAATTTCATATTATTGAATAAGTCAATCACTGTTTAAGTAGAGTAAAATTAAAGTATATACATTATTAATGTGAATTTTAATCAGCCCCTAGTTGATAGAATTATATTAAATGAAAAATAAATAAATTTTAACTATATAGCAAATTTATATATAATTTTTTCTTACAAGCATTAAATATGATATAATTTCTCTATGGTAAGTTATTAAATGTTATTTATTTGCAAATATTTATTATTAAGTATATTAAAATATAATTATTAAAAGATAAATTAAAATTATAAAACCACAAATACCTAATAAGATGTACTATCAATTATTGGTTATAACTTTCTTGCACTTTAATTTAAAGATATAGATTTATTTATATTTTCAATTATTTATTTATAAGAACTTTGTATGTATAATATAAATTTTGTCTACGTTTAATATGCTTAGCTATGGATATTATCTCATAGAAAGTGTAAGCATAAAATTTTCATGATATGTTGGATGGTGGTGATTTATTTCAAATATATAGTTTCACTTTTTAAGAGTTAAATCAAATGAACTTTAGCCAATATTTAAAATATATTTTTTTACTTTATTGATATGACATGAAAAGATTAGCATTTATAATGCTACGACTAAACACAAGTAGAATAAAATTTCAAAGAGCAACAATAAATGCGTGGGCAGTGGGGTGTGTGGTGTTAGATGTAACTGGGAAATAATAATTAATATTATTTACAAGAAATTTTTAAAGATTTCTTAGAATATCTTTACGTGGATTTACTTGCGAATAAATTGGAAAAAATTTGGGATATTTTTGGTGTTTTTTGCAAGAAAATTCGCACGTTATTTACCTGCGAAATTTAAATCCCTAGGTAAATTACTTGGGGATTTTGAAATTCACAGGAAATAATTACCTACGAAGGTTTTAAATATGTTTCCAGGAAACATATTTTCCTGCAAATTTTCATTAATAATCCCCAGAAAAATCCCAATATAATTCGCATTTTTCTTATAGTGGTCTACGAAAACGGCCTCTCTACTACTTTGGTTATTCTCCATCTCTTCATGTTTGAACTGTATCATATAGATGGAGATTCCCTCATTAACTAAACATGAAAAGTCTTGGAAATTTCTCATAAAATGATCTTCACCAAGTTATTCAAAACATGCTAATTATGCAGAAAATTAAGACACATATCAAACAAAATTTTGAATAAAAAGCAAATAAAAGAAAAAGAAAAAAAATTCCACACGGTATTATTGTTCATTTTTTTCCTCACTTGACTTAGTCAAGCAATAGTTTCCGTCATTGGAAATTTCCTAGAAGTTCTGCAGAAAATTTTTCCACATAATGGGACCAACTTCACATCATCTTGCCTAACACACACTGCAGCGATAGTTAATGACCTCGAAATGAACTTTGTGATTCAGTTTTTCTAAACTTTTTCTTTCTTCAACTTTGTGATTCAATTGTACATCAATCCCGATTATCATAATCTTTTTCACCTTTGGCTTCAAGGCTTACAAGTCATCGTCCGCTAGTTACATTACCGTATCCTTTTTTTTTTTGGTTTCCACCCAGTTTCCGGAGCCCACATTGGAGTTCCGACTAAATTCGGATCGCGCTCTGCAGGGCCCATTCGGGGGTGGCGCTCCCAACAAAATTTTCTCCATACCCAGGGCTCGAACCCGAGTGCACCACTACCCATGTTGGTACCGTATCCCTTATTTCCTTTGGTGGAATGGAATATTGATGGATTTTCCCTCATTAGCTTAATGCGATTGAAAACTATTGGGTACCTAACAAGTTTGAAAATAGCAGAAGAGACAACTAATCACTAACTCGGAATATTGTATAAATTAAATTCCATAAAAGTTTATTGCATTCTTACAATTGGTTTCTCTATCCCGAACGTACCCTAACTGTTCTCATAATTGGTTCAATGACACGTCTTGACTTTTTATGATTATATAGATTCCGTAGAAAATTGCACTAAAATTTATTGCATTCATACAACTTGGTTTCGCTTGATTAAAGTGTCCCTTCTTGTCATAATATGGAAGATGAAATGGAGTAACATCATGTCTTTATTGCTCATTTCTTTTTATTTTTCTCAATTGACTTGGTCATACAATAGTTTCTCTCTTTGAAAAGTATTGTGGAAAACAAAAGAAGAGATGTTGATGGAAAGTTAGACAAGAATGACTTAAAATAGGAGTTCAAATTTCTACCTATCCATCTATACTAATGTTAAATTGCTATAATATTTTCAACTTAAAACACTTAATTTAGTATATTTTCTATAATTTATAATATGTTATATTATATTTATTAATTTAATTTAAAATATAGTGTACTACATGATTTAGCATTCATGTGCAATGCACGTGCATCAAAGCTAGTACTATCTTAAAAACTATGTTACTTAGATTATTTTAAAATGTCAACAGGTACGTGTTAGATTCTTCAAAAGTTGTGTATTTTTTAAGGAACCAACATTGGTGCAACATTATCATATTTTAGGAGAGCCTGAGCAACATAGTTCATTTATACAAAAAAATTGAAAAAAGAAGTGCAATAAGAATATAGAAGAAGCATGAAATAGAAAGAGTAGCATTGCTTATCGTAATCACTAGTAATTGATGAATCAAACTTCAAGCATATCATGAATTTGGCTTAAAGACTTAGAAGTCATCGTCTGCTAGTTAATACGAGACGGTCCTATATATGAAAGAGTAATGGAGTTTCCCTCATTAACTAATTAATGTGAAAAGTCTTGTGTACCTAACAATAAATGGGTGGGCAGTGGGGTGAGTGGTGTTAGATGTAACTGGGAAATAATAATTAATATTATTTACAAGAATTTTTTAAAGATTAATTGGAATATCTTTACACGGATTTACTTGCTAATAAATTGGAAAAAATTTGGGATATTTTTGGTGTTTTTTGCAAGAAAAATCGCAAGTTATTTACCTGCGAAATTTAAATCCCTAAGTAAATTACTTGGGGATTTTGAAATTCACAGGAAATAATTACCTACGAAGATTTTACCTTCGGATTCTTTTTTATAGGAAAATCCGTAGAAATATTTTCCTGCAAATTTTCATTAATAATTCCCAGAAAAATCCCAATGTAATTCACATTTTTCTTGCAGTGGTCTACGAAAACAGCCTCTCTACTACTTTGGTTATTCTCCATAGCTTCATGTTTGAACTGTATCATATAGATGGATATTCCCTCATTAACTAAATATGAAAAGTCTTGGAAATTTCTCATAAAATGATCTTCACCAAGTTATTCAAAACATGCTAATTAAGTAGAAGATTAAGACACATATCAAACAAAATTTTGAATAAAAAGCAAATAAAAGAAAAAAAAATAAAAATTCCACACGGTAGTATTGTTCATTTTTTTCCTCACTTGACTTAGTTAAGAAATAGTTTCTCTCATTGGAAAATTCTTAGAAGTTCTGCAGAAATTTTTTTCCACATAATGGGACCAACTTCACATCATCTTGCCTAACACACACTGCAGCGATAGTTAATGACCTCGAAATGAACTCAACATCTAGAGAAAATTAGGACATAGAGAGTATTATTTTGTTAAGTCTTCTCCGTCGCCTAAAAAGTATTGTGGAACACTACAAAATATGAGTAACAAGTTGTTAGAAGTGAGTAGTACTCATCCATGGACCACAAGTTGATGCGAAAGTGGTACTATCTACCAACACTGACTTAAAGACTTGAGTCTTTCTGGAAACTGAGTTAATACTTGGGACAACTTTTTTTGCAACCACAAATTAGTTAGTACCCCATTTTATACCTCATAGTCTCATCCATAGACAAGTCAACAACGTTACTTTATGAAATAGTGTTTAGTTAGTTGTTTACTTTATTTAATATGGAGGTCATTGTAATAATTAAGAAATAAAATAGTGTTTAGATAATTATAGCATCCTTTCTTACATTACTACTTATTTTATTGACTTATTTATATACTAGTTTTTGAAACGTGCGTTGCACGTTTGTCCCTTGTAATTACTACAAGATTTCTATATAATTTTTAAAAAATGAATTTCATAATAGAAAATATGCATATATTTCACACTACTTGGTATAAATATTTGTAAATGATTTAAATACAAATACAATATGTATAAATAGTTATTCATAAAATTAAGTAATCGAACGAGAAGGAGTGTAACACCAAATTAAAGCTTAACATCAAATGGACAATCTGACAATCATATCAAATAGTTTTAAGAAATTGTATCATTTTGATACGTAGATTTCACGTAAGTTATTAGTTGTGAAGATGTCATATAATGTTTGAAGAGAATATATAAAAATTTATCAATATCCATTACATTATTATAGCATCACAATAAATTATACAACTTCAGATGTACATTATGTTCATCCCACAAATATTCAAAAATAAGATGAAATAGAGTAGATTAAAAATAATAAAATAGCTAATGAATTCTAAAACTTTTAAATAACAAAAATTAAAGAGAGAAACAATTCCAGTTTAAAAGAATGGAGGAACTCCCTCAATAACTAACAAAAACATAAATAGATTTATCCCTTTTTTGTTGCATATGTGATGAACAATAACATCCATCAACAAATATATATCGGAATAACTAAGTGTATGCATTAACATAAAGTGAGCAATATAATTACAACCACCAATAATCATCCATCAACAATTATACATTGGAATTACAAAGTGTGTGCATTAATATAAAGTGATTTTTGAAAACAACTTTTTGGTATGTATAATTATAAGTCAGAAATTATAAAAGTCATTTAAAAATTGATGATATACATAACATTTATGAGAATTAGATTGGTTAAAGTTGAGATATGTAAAGTTTCTAACTAAAATCTAAATATGTGTGTCATATTAAGATGTCGGGTAATTCAAAGGACATTTTGTTATTTAATGGTTAAGGATATTGCAGTTTTTAAGGATATAATTTACTATCTTTTTTTGTTACGAAACACTTCATCTACCAAACTTCATTTTAGAATTCCGTGAATTAATTCTATCTAGAAATGTGATGGATTAATATCATATAATTATTATTTAATATTTTATCAATTATTTTTTTAAGTAATAACACTTCGTCTACCAAACTCCATTTTAGAATTTCGTGAATTAATTCTATCTGGAAATATAATGGATTAATACCATATAATTATTATTTAATATTTTATTAATTAGTTTTTTAATAATATTTAAATTTAGTGAAGGTGTAAAATCGTAATTCAACTTTAAAGTTAAGATCTTCCCTCTTATAATAATATATATGATTGACGATCATCATGAACCCATATTATTATTTTTACCTTTTTTATTCCTATTACTATTTTTATTTATTCATTATTGAATATTCTAAAGCCTACCAAATGGTAAAACCTTTTGCATTATGCAAAATAAATTGTTGGGTGTTAAAAAAAAGATCAAATTTGTTTTTTGGTGTATTCTTTGAATAACAAGCACTGCAACAAACACTACAACAAAAATAACTTTTAGCGGCAATAAATATACACATTATTAAAGAGTGTTAAAGATTTTGCCGGTATTAGTTAAGTGTCATTAGATCCAATGTCGCTAAAGGCTTTAGGGACATATGTAAAGAGTGTTAATTGCCGTTAAAAATACATATTTAGCGGCAATTAAACTTAATTAATTGCCGTTATATATAGATCATTTTTTATGTAGCGAAATCAATACTATTTTAATATTATTATATCAACTTCTGAAATTCAGCGCAATTATTTCAATATCATTGTATAATCTTATTAATGTTTTGAGTAAGATTTGATTATTCTAACTTTATATTATATCTTATGCTAAATATGTAATGATTTCAGTGGCTCACTTCCTGCAAAAGTTTTTGGAAACTTCAAGGCAAATATCAAATTAGATGACGAAGACACAAGAGAGATCAGGTACATGGAATCTATGTCGAATTTGCCATTTGTCACATCGTATGAGGATTCAGTGAGTTTGGTAATCAAAGGGCAGGATATTGAGCTACAATGTGGAACGAGTGATTCATCACATGTTCCTCAACCATTAGAGTCTGAAGAAGATGAAAGCGAGTCATATTTTTTTAGTGGATTTACGTGGGAATCAGTAGTCATAGGCTACAGCTGTGGACTAGTTGTTGGAAACGTCATGTGGAGCCTCATGTTCAAATATCGTAAGCCAAAATGGTTTGTGGAATTTTTTGATGGACTCATGCCTCACGAAAGAAGAAGGTTGAAGAAGAGAGCTCTGAGACGACGAACTTAATGGGAGATTGAGAGGTGCCAAGTTGTCTTTGTTTGATTGAACTTTTCTGGTTGTGTGTTTTAATTTTTTGTTTGTTGTGTTGTATATGTTTGATAGAAACATAATTATATGCATGTGTGTTATTTTAGTATCAATGGTTATGTTAATCTGTTTCTGTTTCAAGTTGACAGAAGTGATCTACACAGCCATTCATTAGCTCAGATTTTCAAAAAAGCTATGTATTTCTTAAAGAACCAACATCATATTTTAAAAATGTGGGGTTCCTCATATATTAGCTTAGGTACAAATAACATGAAAGTCAAATATATCATCATATATCATATATTACTAAAAGTGGGAAGAATCTAAGGCAAAAGTTAGATTACGAAAATACCCTTAAGTATTAATTTATTTTCTTAAAATCATTTTTAAAAATTGCTTTTTCATTTAATAAATAACACAATAATCTACTTTAAAGTATTTTTAATTTATATATATGTAACAATATTAAATGGCTCAATAATTAATACTTCACTTTTTCTGATAAAAAATAATAATAGTATAAACATAGGTTACAATAAAATTTAATATTTACCTATAACTCTAAATTAATTACCAACGAAGAGTAGTATATGCAGTAAAGAAATATGATAAATTGGGATAGTGAAGAGTCATAGGTTCATTGCATAAGGAGTCATTTTGTTCAAGATAAAGGTATCACTTTCTAAAACTTTTGAGTCACAAAGGATTTTTTTTCTGGGGTAATTAAGAAATCTATCCATGACTATTGAGTTTCTTTTTTTCTTTTCTCATGATTATTGAACTTGTGACTTGTCATTTTATGGTGATCTATCAGTAAGTTACACATCTTCTTAATAGCCAGGTGAATCGTCTTACTTTAATATATGTTGTTTATGCTACTTCAATCTTTCCTTAAAATCTAAAATTGTGTGTAAGTTGAAACTTATTGTAGTGTTAACGAAATTTATTTGTTTCTTTTTTCGAGAAAAAAGAAATGGTTAAAGTTAATATCTAAATGTTATTGCAAACTATTTCAGAGAATGCAACTCCTACTAAGTGATGGAACATCCATACTTGTGGATCCCTATTTTTATCAAATCTATATATCATACAAATCTGGATAAAAGAAGGTTGGGGGGGGGGGGGACAATTTTCCCTATTTATTTATTTTTAATATTTTACAAAAAATGAATGTGTCAATTACTACTCATTTATTTATTTATATTCTGTAATATAAACATTTATTTGCCTTAATTTCAATTATTCACATGAATTTTGATTATCATAACTCCTATATTATATTAATAGTCATGTTCATAATATCATTTGATATTCCATATTATTGTCCTATAAATAGAGATATAATAAAGGTGCAAGTACTACACAATTTAGTTTGACTTTGCTACTTCTTTCCACCATTGGTTATGAGGGTGACACATATTCCTAACTTGTGAATCATTTATGTCTTGAAATATGTACCATTCAATTGCTCATTTGAATTTGAACAAATAATTTTATAAAACAGAATAACTTTAGCTAAATAATTATAATGGATAAATGAATATAGAGTTTTTGATAAATATGGTAGTATTTATGCGTTGCACGTTTATTTCTATTTCTTATTATAAAGTTTGTAAAATAAAATAGTAAATAAAAAAAAGCACTTAAAAAACTACACAACTTGTAAAATTTTTGGTCACCAAAGCAAGAATTATTATCAACCATACAGAGACTCAAATTTTAAAATTTGAAGTCTTATCGTGTATAATAATTTTTGATTTGTAGTTATTTATTTGTTGAATAGGAATTATACTAGATGCATATTATAATTGTACATATAACCACATATTTATTATCTCATTACACATAACACCTATTAAGCTAAATTTAATTATTCAATTTTGGAAGTTTAGAGTACATTCTCTAATACTTTGTATGTATTGAACAATCAAGTCATTTGTGTAGACTAATTATTTATCAAATTGAACTTGTATCATTATACACAATTTTTAATATTGCCTCATAATTTCAAAAAAAATCTATACAAATTGGGACACACGTGTGCAACGCACGTGCCCAAAACCTAGTTAAAAAAAAATTGCACACCTTTAGAAAATGTGGAGCATTAATATAGAAATGCAAGTAAACCTAGAAATAGGGCTGTTAAACTTCTTATGTAATCTCCCTAAAATGTGTAATTAAGTCTTCAAACTTTTAAAATTTTACTATAAACCCTTGAGGTAATTTTAATTTTACAATAACTATTAAATTAATTAGATGTTTGATTATTAACTCACCCTAGAACGTGTATTTAGTCTTAGTTAATTTAAATTTTATTATTTATTATTTAATTAATTAAATATTTGATTTAGTGTAGGGGTAAAATGGTAATCTAACTTTTCACTTTTGAAGCTTCCCATTTATAATTATATATGATATATGATATTTATACTTCATGACGAAAGTTATGCCTCACGCCATCCAACAACTAATTCATACTGCTTGATTATGAATGAGGGAATTTTTTTTAGCATTTGCTTCGACTACTGAATTGAAGTCATATATTAGCTTAGGTACAAATAAGAATCAAAGGAACAATAACATCAAAGCCAATTATATTCTTAAAAACAAGCTAAAAGAATGTCATATCTGCATTTGAAGTTCGATTTTTGCCTTTTTTATATTCCGACATATTCATTCACTTTGACTTAAAGGGCGTGTTCATCCTTGTAATGAAAATTGAACATGAATGCTCAAGTGCTTGGACCTCGAGGAGGTGGCAACTTCGTAATATTTAACTTGTTTCTTCCATGATTTTAAACATCAAAGAATGAGTTGATTAGATCATCTCTAGATCTATAAAAGCAAACACGGAATGGTCCTTCAGTACAATTAGTCTCTCAGTTTTCTTTTCTTGTGCATCATTTTTGTATTTGATCACTATACCTTTATCTTGAATCGAGAGTCTATGAAAACAACACAAGAGACAACTTCACCAAGTTATTCAAAACATACTAATTAAGCAGACAAACACATATCAAACAAAATTTTTGAAAATAAAAGCCAAATAAAAGAACAAAAATAAAATTCCACACGGAGGAAATGAAGGACTTAAATCATGTTTTTAATTATTCTTCATTTTTTTCCTCAGTTGACTTAGTCAAGCAATAGTTTCTGTCATTGGAAATTTCATAGAAGTTCTGCAGAAATTTTTCCACATAATTGGACCAATATACACATCATCTTGCATAACACACCCTGCAGAGATAGTTAATGACCTCAAAATGAACTTTGTGATTCAATTGTTCATCAATCCCGATTATCATAATCTTTTTCCCCTTCTAGTCTTTGAGGAAATTGGCTTAAAGGATTACAAGTCATCGTCCACTAGTTACATTACCGTATCCCTTTTTTATTTTGGTTTCCCACCCGGTGTCCGGAGCCCACATTGGAGTTCCAACTAAATATAATCCGGATCGCGCTCTGCAGGGCACATTCGGGGGTGGCGCTCCCAACAAAATTTTCTCCATACCCGGGGTTCAAACTCGAGACCTCTGGTTAAGGGTGAAGCACTCCCACCAGTGCACCACTACCCATGTTGATACCGTATCCCTTATTTCCTTAGGTGGAATGGAATATTGATGGATTTTCCCTCATTAGCTTAATGTGATCGAAAACTATTGTGTACCTAACGAGTTTGAAAATAGCAAAAGAGACAACTAATCACTAACTCGGAATATTATATAAATTAAATTCCATAAAAGTTTATTGCATTCTTACAATTGGTTTCTCTATCCCGAACGTACCCTAACTGTTCTCATAATTGGTTCAATGACATGTCTTGACTTTTTATGATTATATAGATTCCGTAGAAAAATTGCACTAAAATTTATTGCATTCATACAACTTGGTTTCGCTTGATTAAAGTGTCCCTTCTTGTCATAATATGGAAGATGAAATGGAGTAACATCATGTCTTTATTGCTCATTTATTATTATTTTTCTCAATTGACTTGGTCATACAATAGTTTCTCTCTTTGAAAAGTATTGTAGAAAACAGAAGAAGAGATGTTGATGGAAAGTTAGACAAGAATGACTTAAAATAGGAGTTCAAATTTCTACCTATATCCATCTATACTAATGTTAAATTGCTATAATATTTTCAACTTAAAACACTTAATTTAGTATATTTTTTTATAATTTATAATATGTTATATTATATTTATTTATGTAATTTAAAATATAGTGTACTACATGATTTAGCATTGATGTGCAATGCACGTGCATCAAAGCTAGTACTATCTTAAAAACTATGTTACTTAGATTATTTTAAAATGTCAACAGGTACGTGATAGATTCTTCAAAAGTAATGTATTTTTTAAGGAACCAACATTGGTGCAACATCATCATATTTTTGGAGAGCCTGAGCAACATAGTTCATTTATACAAGAAAATTGGAAAATGAAGTGCAATAAGCATATAGAAGAAGCATGAAATAGAAAGAGTAATATTGCTTAATCAGCTAGTACTGTAGCTTATCGTAATCACTAGTAATTGATGAATCACACTTGAAGCATATCATGAATTTGGGTTAAAGACTTAGAAGTCATCGTCTGCTAGTTAATACGAGCCGGTCCTATATATGAAGAATAATGGAGTTTCCCTCATTAACTAATTAATTAATGTGAAAAGTCTTGTGTACCTAACAAGTTAGAATGTTCAAATACTTTTAACTATATAGTTTTATTATTAATTAATTGTCATTGGATTCAATGTCTCTATAGGCTTTAGGGACACTTACAAAAAGTGTTAATTGCCGCTAAAAATACATATTTAGTAGCGATTAAGCTATAGCCATTAATTAATGTGTAAATTTCATATATGACATATATTATAGTACTATTTTCAAGCTATAACAATAGATTTAGACTTTCAAGCTATAGCATTAAAAATTTCAGGTTATAACAAGTTAAAAAAAAAAGAAATATTTTTATTAATTGGAAAAAACTTAAAAAATAAATAAAAAGATAAACGAAAATTTAAAAAAAAAAACGGAATTAGAAATAATTAAGTAAAAAACTGAAATTGTGGGCTGTAATTTAATTTGAATTTATTGTAGATAATTAATAATTAGCATGAAATAACGGATCCAAACTAATTAAGAATACTCAGTTTCCTTAATTCACTCTAATTTGTTAAAATTAATTCAAAAATCTGATTTTAAAAATCAATTTACATTTATTTAATAAATGATTAATCTATTTATGGTTTTTTATTATTAATTAATAATATGTAATTAATAAGGAAAAAATGAAAAAAAACGGAAATAGGGGTGTCAATTAAATTTGAATTAATTTAAGATAATTATTAATTAGCATGAATTAACGAATCTCAAACTAATTAAGAATATTCAGTTTCCTTAATTCACTCTAATTGGTTAAAATTAATTCAAAAATCTGATTTTATCCATTTTTCCTCCACGTTTCTCTCTCTTCAATTTTCTTCCAAAAATTTTGTCACTGGCGACTAATTGAAGTTTTTTTTTTGTTTGAAAAATCCTTTTTTTTTTTGTGATGGACAACTACGGATCAATATTAATTAAACATGGAGGAAGATGGGATCCTTCAGGTTAGTATTTTTAATTGTTTACTATTTGTATTTGGATTTCAGTAAAATGATAAAAAAAAAAAAAATGAAACTGTAAATCACATTTTGTGATTTTGTTTTTGTCCATCGTCACTATATTGAATGTGATATGTTTTTTTGTATAAACAATACATTTTGTTCATAATACGTATTAGTTGTTGTGAAACTGTAATATTAGTGATTTTCTTGGTAAGTTTCAGTTTTTTGGTAGGGGTTTAATGTCACTATATTTTTTTGTTTTTTGGTTATTTTTTATACTGGCAAAACAATGATTTCGTGAGAAGTTGCGGCAATATATGAAAGATTTGAGTATAAATGTATAACATATAAATATTTTTATCGTTGTAGATTGGGTACATAGATCAAAATTATAATATTGATTACTATTTTTTTTCTTGAAAAAATAAATTAAAATGTATAGTTTTGAATGAATTTGTTAGTATAAGTGTAATAAATTTGGTATGAAAGTGTATTCACTAATGTGAAAAAAAGGTTATTTAGAATTTTGAAGAATTGTATGACAGTTGTTTTAAGTTGGTATGAAAGTGTGTTAACTAGTTAGTAAAAAAAGTTATTTAGAATTTTGAATAATTGTATGAAAAATGTTTTAAGTTGGTATGAAATTTGAAATGTTATTGTTTATATAAGTTTTGTCAATTATGTATAAATTTGTGTGAAAGGAATGAACTATTTGGTATGAGAAATGTATAAATTTGGTATAAATGATGATTGTATGTATGAAATTTGTATTTAAGTGGGTATGAAATCTGAAATTTTATTTTTTAGTGAAATCTGTTTGTAGTTTATTGTCTAAATGATTTTTGTATGAAAAAATAATGATAAGTGTGTATAATTTTATTTTATTTTTTTGTATTATGTAAGACTAATTGTTATTTTTTTTTTAATGAAACAGGGAAATATGTTGGTTTTCAGATGGAGGGGATTATATATGAGTATTCTAGTCTTTATAGTGGTCTAGTAAGTGCGATAACATCACAGCTAATGATAGATGCTAATATTCACAATATAGAGATAAAATATCTAGTTAGTGATAGATGTCCCCCTGTTAGTATCCACAATGATGTTGGTGTGCGGGTTTTTTTTAGATCAAAAGAAAGCTAATGTAGATTTCTTTACGATTTCATATACTTGGAAATAAAATTTATTCCAAATTAATATATAAGATAGTGTAAATATTTGTACAGGTTTCCGATTTCAGATTCCAGATTTCATAGACGTGATTCATTAAATATTCATATAGATTTCATATACTTGGAAATAAAATTTATTCCAGATTAATATATAAGATAGTGTAAATATTTGTACAGATTTCATATTCCAAATTTCATATACGCGATTCATTAATTATTCATACAGATTTAATATACTTGGAAATAAAATGTATTCTAGATTAATATATAAGATAGTGTAAATATATAACAAACTTTATACCAATCTTATTCAAGTTTCATTCCAACACGAACTTCAGCTTATATCACACATATTATACCAACAATAAATCAATTTCATATAATCACACAATGCATATCATTTGTATACCAATATTATATCACAATTAATACAATATCCAACCATCAAACATTAAATTCAGTGTCATACACTTATTAATCAAATTGCACACGCATTTCATCCATTAATTGTACAATTTGGATACACACTGATATTTTAAAATAGTAAATCCAAATGGTATGAAATCTATATATTACTTGTATCCTGAAATTATAATAGCCAAACAATAATTCATATGTAGATGATATTTGATTGGAAGAAAACATATGGTATTATATATCATGAAATACTTAAACACAAAAAAGTTGTCCAAAAGTAAAAAAAAAATAGCATGTAATTCTAAAAAAGTAGAAGGTGCAATCAACTATTTCAAATTTCTTGTATGTGGTCTTGGTGTAGGATAATTGGTGGTATCTGGAACATATTCTTATTCTATGCGAGGTCCACCAAATTTGCTAGCAACCGTACCAGTAACTTCACTCTCACTGATTGCGCCATCCTCACTCTTTGTGTATACAGTTAATAGACAATCACACTACTGTTAAAACACAATTCATACCATTTGTATACCACTATTATATCACAAATCATACAATATCCAAGAATCAACTGTTTAATCGGAATCATACACATATCAATCAGATTTCATACACGTTTCATCCAAACAACTATTTAAAAAATAATATAAGAATAATGTGATATTTTTAAAGAAAAAAACAGTAGTTTTTAATAATGTGAAAATAAATTGAACATAATACTTACCCTAACAATTTTTTTGTCTTTTTTAGGTGTTGCTCAGTTGTCAAAACCATCTACAAGATAGACATTCATTGATTTTCACAACTTCAACATTCATTGATTTTTTTCCTTTTTTCTTTTTTTTATTCAGTAACAAAATCAGAATCAAAATCAGAAGGGATTTCAACATTTTTCCCCTTCCTCTTCTTTCCTTTCGATTTATCGAACTCGCCCTTTTATTTGAGTCATTTTTTTTTCTTTCTGTTTTTGATCTTTCAATAGAGATGAACCACCCCTAGCCGGAGTTTCAAACAATGTTTGGCGATGGTGTTTGAGTCAAAATGTTGAAAGATGGAGCATGAACTTTATCCGTATAAGCTCTTTCGACTAATAGAGGGCTCTTTTGAGGAGTTACAACCGTTTTCTTCGACATGATTTTGTTGAAAAAACTAAATTGAATGGAGGATTGTGAAGTTGGTGTAGTTTGGTGGTGAGAAAGATGTGATAGATGAAGGTAAAAGTGGGCTAGTGTGTTAATGGCGTGTAGAATTGGATGAGCGTGGGGGGAGGGGGTGGGATTGACGTATGGGCGATTTGGAGGAGGGTGGGATTGACGTATGGGAGGTGGTAACGGTAAAGAAGGAAACATGTTGTAGGTGAATCCCTATATCTATGTAACTGATAATTTCAGATTTAAAAGAGGAACATAAATCAATTTAATTACATATTATTAATTAATAATAAAAAACCATAAATAGATTAATCATTTATTAAATAAATGGAAATTCATTTTTAAATAAAATTAACTTTAAATGATATGTCATAACTCGTAAATAAACTGTTATAAGTAAGAATTTTTTAAAAGTATGTTTAAAACCCGTAAAATTGACTCTTGAATGTGTATAGGGCGTGATTTTTCCTTAATTAATTACCCCTAAAGATCATTTTTGATGTAGTGTAGATCACTACACCTTTATCTTGAGTCGAGGGTCCACTACTAGAAAACTGTAAACTACCTGGGAATTTCATTTGGGGATTATTTTCACAGAAATTTCCTATGAATTTTCATGCGGAAATATAAAATTCCTAAATTCTAGACTTCTCTACATGGGAAAAATAATTTCCCAGAAAAATTGGTAGGTAACTTTGGCACCATATTTACAAAATTATTACCTGGGGAATTATTTGAGAAAAGTAATTTGCAAGTAGCATTTTCATAGAGAAATTCTCAAGTAATAAAAAAAATTATTTTTTTAGTATGTTTGCAAGAAAATTCCTAGAAAAACCTATTTGCGGATTTAGCTAGAAATAAGTACTTGAAAATTTATTTGCAAATAATTTTATACGTGTTATTACCTGGGGATTCATGTTCTACGAATTTTGTTGGAAATTTATTTCTTGAGGATTTACTTGGGAATTTTCTTACTTGGAGAATTACTTGGGGGTTTTATTGTTGTGAATTTGGTTGAAGATTTTTAGAGGAATGCATACTTGAATTTTTTTAAATACAATTTAATTGGAAGTATTTTCTTGGAATCTAAGGATTTTTTTATTTGGAGTCTTCAAGAAATATTTTCTTTAAAATATATTTAACAAAATCTAAAACTATAATAATATAAAAAATAACAATGACATTAGAATGAATTTTATTGTTAAATATATACTCTACTTTTAGATTAAATAAATTATTATACAATAATATTAATCTAACACTATATTGGAACATTACCACAAATGTCATGAACAATATTTTTAACTTATATATAGTTACAATATTTAGTCCTAAAAACCAATGATGTGATTTTTTTTTTTGAAAGATACAAAGCATTAAAATTATATGGCTAGTTATTTATCCTTAGAAAAATNGAGGACCCTTTTGTGGACCACAGTGAGGTCGTTGTACCACATCTTGAGCAGAACCGGGGCTTCCACTATCATGTCGAATTTGGGGAATCGATCCATACCTACAAAACAAAGCACGGTTAAGATTCTCTCCCCCCAAATAGGCAACAATCAGGTTTCCACACATACATCTTTCAAATGTCAAATAATATGATATGTCGTTAGGTCGTGGACCTTGGACATGTTTTTTGGCGGTTTTGCTAATGGACTTAATACGCCTTGGGTATTAAGCCGTCTTAGGCTAATGCTTAGATTTGGATTTGGTTTCGCTCTACTCTAGGTTGACTAGAATTGGTTTAGAAATGACGGTTACCCGAGTCGGACAAACAACGGGGTGAAGTATAATAAACGACGTTGGATGACCACAAGCCAACTATTCGTTTATCACTTCCAAAGGATTTAACTTGTGTTTTTTCTGAAGGACAGCCGTGGTAAGCCACGTAACCGCCTTTTTTCCTAATGCAGTCTATTTGCCTGTTTGGCGGAATCGGGTGCCATGAATGCCACAAGTAATATAAGATACAATAATTTAAACAAGCAAACAATTAAACACATAGCCAAATAATTAATCTTAAGGTTAGAACCATTCAAATCCCCAGCAGAGTCGCAATGTTGTTTTATTTAAAAATATATTTTGGACTGGTTTAGAGTCGCCACTTAATTTTTAAGGAAAATTAAGAAAACTATTTATTTTCAACAGATTAAAACAGGAATCTAGTGAAAATCTTAAAAGGGGTTCGGGGTTCCTATTAATATTCTAGGAAGGTTTTTAAGGCACCTAGAATATCCACTAATGTGGTTGTCCGACAATTAATTATTTGGCTAAATTAACTGTAACTTAGTTTGAATTGCAAAATTAACTATTTAGGACCATTCTAAAGGAGAAAAAGGAAATGTTGACGTATTATCTAAGTGAGGTATTTTTGTACAATTATTTATTTATTTACTTCTTTTTCAAGTCGAGTAAAAGACGAATAATTTAGTTAAGGGATTAATTCAAAATGGGTATCTTTTGGGGGATTTGAATTTTCGACCTTAAGATTAGCGGTAGATACTAGCAAGTAAAATGAACACAATAAAGTAAAGAGGGAAAGAGAGTTGGGCCCAAATCTGGTTTCTGTGCGCCTGGGCCAGTATTTGGGCCCATTTTCATTTTGGGCCCTCGGCCCATTTGAGTCATCCGCACCTGTCCTAAACTAACATTGAAACAAGATATCATTTGGGCCTTGGGCCCAATTTTTCACCTGTCCTAAATTCTAGCAAGAATAATAATAAATAAAATGACGAGGGCTTAGGCCCAAAATAACAAAATACAATTAGTTTCATAAAGAGTGGGCCTTTGGCCCAATCTTTTCAATTCTCCCCCCGCTTTCACGTCCTTCCACCTTCGAGACCTGTTCATCGACTTTCCTATAGCTGGCCAACTCGAAAGGAAAGGGTTTGAGCCTTTGTGGCTCTCTCGAAATGCAAGGGGAAGAGATAGGAGCTCATGAAGAACTCGGGCATATTTTACATGCGTCAAAATAAGAAGATAAGGATTAATAAACAATAACAGAACCATAATACATTTTTAAAACAAATCATAGCTGCCCCTAAACAAAATATAACAACTAACTCTACCGAATTGGAATGACATAGATCTAGATAAAAGGATATCAACTCCAAAGACAATGAAGACCCATCATACTAAAGATAAAGTGAGCATTATTTAAATTACTATTTTTTCATCCAAGATCTACAGCAAACAAATACTAACCAACTTATTTTATGAGCAAATATGCCAATAGAGAGTGGCAACCACTAAACCCGGATACTCAAATTTAGTCACACTATAAAGAACCCCACCACTCGAGGCAATTAAGAGAGCACACTGATCATTCCCAACAATAAATTGATATGATGTCTAGTACACATGCACAACGAATATATATATAAAGAAAAATCTGTCATACTTCTAGATAATAGAAAGAACACATAAATTGTATTAAAATTCACCCTTAAAATAATGATAACGTTAATGAAAATCATATTTTGATTGGGCTATACAACCAAGCATTTATAACTAGACTAGTAATTCCAATTGTTTTAAGAGTTATTAAATGAAAGAAAAGAACCACGTCAATTGAAATAATATGAAAATTTTATGAGTAATCTGTTTCTTCCAATATATTATATTTACATTTTTATATTATTATACTATATTATGAAGTAGGCAAAATAATCAATTGCTCAATGCAAGTTCTAGATGTTTGCAATCAAAATAGTGGACCCATTAATAATATAAAATGACGTGAAGTAGCACAATTCAAACTTTATTTTTGATTCAACACATATATAATATATATAGGGGTCCTGTACTAAAATATATATATATATATTTTAAATGCTACAACAACTATATTTGACCTTTCAAAAAGGAATGAATTTTGCCCATATTCAAAGAAACTTCATTTTTCGTACCTCGATTCTTTGAAATGAATATTTATAATTTTTCGTAAATTTAACCGTATGTCTCTAATTTTGTCCAGCAGTTAGGCTAATAATATTTAATATGAATTTATTTTATATATACTAATAAACACATATAGCTTATCACCACATAACCTATTTAACGTTAATATATAGCTATATCTTTTACTCTAGCGTACCTAAACATAGCACATAATATATAGCATTGGGTAACCTACTATGTAGCAATTAATAAGGTGCCTAACTTCTTCATTTCCCTGTACCAGACTACTGGATTCAACATAAACTAGAAAAATTTATTCTCAAAATATATCAAGACAAAATGTAACATACATAGCAAAATCAAAGTGAAATGAAATGCACATGCTGCTGCAAAACCCTCTAATAGACCAAAACATAACCAATACATCAGACCAATAGTGTGTTCTTTATTATCAGTTTTGGAAACTAAATCTTCGCCAAGCACATCGCATTCAATAACGAGATGAAAACGTGACAATGAGTATGGATTCACACAAACCATAACCGTCCGACTATAAGCTAGGAAACTAAGCAACAAATCAGAGTGGAAAGAAATTACCTTCTTCGGAGCAGCGATTTGAGACAAAAAACGAGCTGGAGACAACGAACTTCTTCCAACACCGGCAACCTAAGGCCTTAACAGAAAATCCGACGAACAAGCAAAAGTGGGTGAACTCGGATAAATGGTTATCTCTTCCGTTTCTGTTGTACCTTCTATATCTCTTATATATTTATATTAGCTATATCTTGATGGCTATTTCTCTCCAAAAGTCTCTCAGCGAAGAACAACCAAGGAAAAAATTTCACACCAAAGAAATACTAAAGCTTATAAATTTTTGTTTTCTCCCAAAAAAGCAAAGCCAAAAAAATCAATCCCCCGCACAGCTAATAAGAGGGGAATACATATAGGGATTTTTTAGGGCTGATTTGGGGGGAAAATTCGAGTCAAAATCTGGACAGAAGAGGGCCCCTTACGATTTCAAAACTCAAAAATTTTTCACCCTTTAAGCCAAACATCCTTTTCTCTAAAAATCACCCCATTCCAAAAGAGGGAAGGGGAGATAAATGGTTGGGATCGATTTCGTTGTCCTTGGGCGCGACGTGGCTTCATCCCAGGGCCACAAGGACGAGGAACGTTGCTTGCTGCTGCTGCGATAGTACGAATTTGAGAGGGACGTTGGAGGAAGAAGACAAAGGAATAGTTGTCCGTCGTTGCACGCGAGAAAATGTGAATTCGCCGTCTGTTTGTTGTGTATCTTGACGTCTCCGTCTCGTCGATCTTCTGGGAATTGTGTGCGCTGTTCTGGGTTTCTTTGGAATAAGGAGTGGAAAAGTGGGCCGGGTCGGGATTGTTGGAATGGGCTGTTAGAAATTAGAATTAGAATGGGTAATTGGTTTGGAACATATATCTGTATGTATTTATTTG
>NC_064285.1:66405786-66427549 GCF_019186545.1 Solanum stenotomum
CATACAATTATCCGAGGAACAATGTAGGGACGGATCTAGTGAAGCAGCTACGAGTTCATCCGAACCAAGTAGCTTTGCGTAAGACTCTTTATATATGTTAAAAAATGAATTACATATTTTTCAACCTTCCAAAATAAATGGTACTTGTATTGTTACCATGTTGTACCTAAGTGTAATGGTTACGCAAAATTTGTAAATTTTGTAATGGAGGGTCTATCGGAAACAACCTCTCTTCTCTACCTCCACAAGTTATGATAAGGTCTGCGTACACACTATCCTCCTCCTCAGACCGCATTTATGGGATTACATCGAGTATGTTGTTGTTTGTATCATTTAGTTGTTGTGAACAACTATAAGATAGTACCATTTTTTGTTGTGTGTTACACATGATTCAGTCCTTAAGACAGCAAAGCTGGTCTTCTGTAGGAGATATTTGTCTCAAGTTCACATTTGTTTTGTGTTACACATGGTTCTGTATATATAGGAGATATTTGTCTCAAATAACATCACTATCGATGCTGGAATACAAATCACTTTTCCTAGCCTAGAAGTTTTGCAGTTATCATCTTGTAATCTAAATGATTTTTCACACTTGTTGAGAAATGTAAAGACATTTGTGTACTTGGATATTTCTAACAATGTTTCTCCCAATTGCACACACAAGTGTATGTGGTCGCGCAAGTAATATAGTGACTCTTAACAGAATCAGATAATATATCGAACCCAAAAGACTTGTCAATTAACTATTTTACTAAATTATACTAGTCTAATTATTTATTTAAGAGTGCCAAAAGAATTGACTTTTATTTAAATAATAAGAATGCAAGAATTAAATAATAAAATTACTTATAATGGTTGGAAAATTTCAGGGCCACAACATGCATAGGGTTCATGTATCACATCTCATGTATGAATTAACTACAATTATCAAATTACTGATTTATAGAGTTGATTTTATGATCGATCATGGTCTCTTGACCTCTAATCGCCTACTCCAATTAACTGTCTAACTACATCGTTGAGCGTGGATAGACAATCCTAATTGGCGAGCATTTATATTTCATTATGTTTTGTAACCAAGCTAGGTGTTCGTCCGGACGTCATTCCTAAACACAAAGCAACTCAATTTAATATAAGATCAAGCTTTTTGTATCCATTGGTTTATCTACCTTAGCGTCTCTCAATTTTAAGAGTAGGCAAGAGATTTATCTCTATGATGGCCAGTCAAAAAATACTAAAACAAAAATACAAAAATAATTTAAGCAATAACCAATAATTAATTCAAAATAATCGATGTTCAACACTTGCACATAGCTACAACCCCAAAACAAGGACCTTTAACTACTAATGTCTAAGAAAAGAAAAAGAATAGAAGCCTAAAAAGTATTGACAACTTTATACTTATACCTATGATTCATCTCCCCGAATAATTATTTTTATGGATTATTTATAGAGGTAGAAAATCTTAAATAAAATAACTGAGTCCAAAACAAATCGGAAAACCAAAACCAATCGGAATTTGACTTCCACGTCAACAATGGTCGTCCAACTGCCTCAATTCTCTTTTCTGCCTTCAGAATCAGCCACGTGGCAAATAATGTAGGTAAACTTCATTAATTTCCTTTCTTTGTAAGTTTAAATCAATATATTATAAGTAATTTATTCTATCAAGCTGTCTACTTGATTTTCTTCTATAATTTTTCATCTGTAATTCATTTTAGATCCAAACTTCATCTTCACACCAATTTAATCCTATAAATAAAATATACTATTTAGCACAATTCATAAAATTCATGCTAAAAAGGGACAAATATATATAATAAATGTAAGGTAAATAATGATTAAAATATATTTTTTGGCCTCATATCAATAAGATTCGTGGTCAAATTCCTAACTGGTTTAATGGCATGAGGTGGGGTTCGTAAACCTTTCACATAATTCATTAACAGGCCACCTACCAAAATTTCATTACCATAATGTAGAGTATCTTGATCTTAAATTTAACTCCTTTCGGAATCCACTACCTTCATCCATATGTAACCTAATATCTATTCATACAACTTGGTTTCTCTTGATTAAAGGGACCAATTTCACATCATCTTGCGTAACACATTGTTTTATTAAAAAGTAAATTTTAGATTGATTTTAGAGTCGCCACTTAATTTTTGAAGAAGAATAAAAAAAACTATTTTTTCAACAGATTAAAACAGGGAATCAATTGAAAATATAAGAGGGTTCGGGGGTTCATATTAGTGTTCTAGGAAGGGTTTGAAAGCACCTAGAACACCCGCTAACACGCGGTTATCCGACAATTAATTATTTGGCTAAAAATAAGTCGACTTGATTCAAATTGAGAAAATGAACAATTTTAAAAGTTAAAACCATTTTAAAGGAAGAAAAGGGAATATTGGGATATTACCTAAGTGAAATGTTTTTTGTAAACTTATTTATTTATTTATTTATTTTAGTCAAGTAAAAGATGAATGATTTAGTTAAGTTAATTAATTCAAAATGGGTGTCTTCTGGGGATTTGAATTTTCGACCTTAAGGTTAGTGGAAAATATTAACGAGCACATAAACACAACAAAGAGGAGAGGGAAAGAGATTTGGGCCCAAATCTGGTTTTTATGTCCGTCTGGGCCAGTATTTGGGCCCACTTTCGTTTTAGGCTTTCGGCTCATTTGAGTCACCTGCACCTGTCCTATACTAACTTGAAATAAAATATTATTTGGGCCTTAGGCCCAATTTTCACCTGTCTTAAATTTCTAACAGAAATAATAATAAGACGACAAGGGCTTAGGCCCAAAATAACAAAATACAACTTCTTTGAGAAGAGTGGGCCTTTTTAAGCCCATTTCTCATTTTTCGTACACACTAGGTGTATGCTAGTGTGTACAATCTCGTATTAGCTTCAGACCCTGTGCGTCAAATTTTTGGCGGACCTTTTCTTCGATTGCAATGGCCGGACGACTTGGATAAAATAGAATTGGGCCTTCATGGCCCACACGAAAGTGCTAGGATAGAGTCCGTGAGGACCTGGGCAAAGTTTACATGCAACAAGAATAAGGGTAAAGGATTAGAGCCTCAAAATAACAAAAATAATAACATATCTAAGATAATTTATCACATCGACTCTTAGAGCAATATAGATAAATGAATTCAATCAAGCTAAATGCTGAAAATTTGAAATAAAAAAGAAGGGACAAATTCACGGAAAAAAAAACTAATGAACTCAAATCACGTTGACAAATAAAGTAATGAGCATTCACGCCATTATTCCATATAAATGCATTAAAATATAACTCCTAATAGTAAATAAATTGACTAATTAGCCTACTATGCCATGAGCTTTACAGATGATTAATATTGTAACCAAAAAGAGCATTCCAACGACTTTCAGGTTTCAAGAAAACCAATTAGTAATGGACTGTCACTAAAAAAAAAGAAAAAAAAAAACGAGACAGGAACAAAGGAAATGGAAGCATGTTAAAAAATTATAACATGTGATATGATGTAACGAAATAAGTGAGCTCCAAAATTACAAGAGGGGAACCAACAAAATGCAAACCCATCAGTAACATCCCCACCCATTATCCAAATTAGAATAAAAATTTCACAAGACTAAATATGAACTTGGAGCTAGAACTAGTTTATCACTACCAGTGGTGAAAAAACGAGTGATTTAGGGTCCCGACAACATAAATCCGGGAAGAACGCTTCAAATAATCTAAATGGAGAGGTGAAGGAACACTTGACTATACCTTGAGCTAAGACACACGTGGACAACACCATAAGACAACATGCTACTACTGTATCAACTAATTTCGGTCTTAAAAATATTAAACGTCGATAACAAGTAATGACCCAAGCTGAATGATAGAAGAAAACCTTAAAGGCAAAACAAAGCATGTCAACAAAACTTGATAACGGGTTCGAGTCGACAGATATAACCACGACAATGAGACAAACAACTTAAGCCTTGCAACATCAAGATTAATCACAAAGATGAATATTCAAACTTAGACCGCTTTAAATTATTGACCCATATTAAGCTCAAACTAATTGAGATCCTTAATAATTGATTTTGAGAGCATAAATGCTAATGAATCGATCCGAACATTTAAAAACTAGCATGATGAAAAGACAAGAAGAACACCCATCTAGTAGCCGCAATACAGGGAAAGCAAAAGCATGAACAATCAAGACTTCAAAAATATGAGAATCGGGATGCCTATAAAGTCTAACGAAACGGAATAGTGAAGAAATAATAAGGAACCGGGTTTACCTTTCTTGGAGCAACGAACTAGGACGACGAGTTGCCGGAGACTTCCACCACCAACAACGGATTCCAATGGACCAGGAGGGTAACAAACGAGATAAAAGAGTGAAAACCGGACTCGAAACCAGTTGTCTTCTCTGTATTTTGTAGATATTTTTATGGTTATTTCTTGCTATATTGCTCTTCTGTATATCAATTAGAACAATACCAACCTTTCCAACCTTTTTCCCCATTTTTACAGTAAACAAAGAGGGACTATATATAAAAGAGAAATTCGGGTCCCAGGTTAGGGGGGGAAAACGGATGAAAACGAATGGAGACAAGGCCCATTACAAATTCAAAATTGAAATCCGTTACCCTTTTCGGATAGACCCCTTTTGCAGAAATTTTCGCCCCATTCCGAAAAAAGAAAGGGGGAGCGAACGGTTGGATCGATTCCCATATCCTTGGCGGAGCTACGTGGCTCAATCTCGAGCCAGAAGGACGGAATCGCTTGGCTTGCTACTGCTGCAACTGTACTGGTCTGAGAGGGACGTGAGGAAGGAGACAAAATCACAGCGTACTCTCTCTGTTCCCCGCTGCTTTCCGTCTGTCTCCGTGTAAATTGACGCTGCTACTGCTGGCTTGTGAACGTTAGAGAGAATTGGAGTTGGACGCCGTGAGATATTGTTGTCAGTTGTTAGCTGCCGCTGAAGTAAAGGCTCTGGGTTTCTTCGCCATTGATGGTTGTTAACGTGAACATGGATGGGTCTGGGCCGGGTCGGAGTTAAAGGGATGGGCTGGGGCGGAAAAGAATTAGAGAAAAAGGTGGGCTGTGGGGTTAATGAATTGGTGGGCTTGGAAAATTATTTGGAATTGTTGGTATATAAATGCTGAAAAACGGAGGAGAAAATGGGCCCAAATTTAGTCTGAAAATTTGGGCTTAAGGTGAGATAAAATATAGAGTTTCAAATGGTTAGATTTGCAATAGAAAAGTGGCTAAATGGATTGTAATTATAGTCAATTAGAGTTAAGAAATTAGCCAAATTGAATTCGATTGGTGAATTCGGCTGAAACTAAATAAGATAAATTAGTATTAGTTAATTAATGGGCTTCTTAATCTTAACGAAATAACATAGTTAACTTAATTATAAACTAATTAATTTAGGAGTGTAAACTATTACTTAAACCAAAATAATTGACAAAATATTTATATAAAAGTAAAATCTTTTTGACGCGATTTCAATATTTATAAAATATACTAATTATATAAAAACGAATTTATTATTCAAAAATATAAAATGACTAAAATTACCTAAAAATCACTTGAAAGATATTTGCAATTTTCATCAAATTAATTATTCCAAATCGTTTGAAATTAAGAAGCTCAGAAATTAATTATTATTGGGGAGGATCAAAATTAGGTGTCAACACACATACTGCAGAGATAGTCGGTCTATGACCTCGAAATGAACAACAACATCTAGAGAAAATGAGGACATAGTGAGTATTATTTTGTTAAGTCTTCTTCGTGCTCTAAAAAATCTCGTGGAACACTACAAAATATGTGTAATTTTGTGGCTAATAATTTTGTGGTACTTCATCTTTCTAGTCATAAAACATCCTTAAAATTTGATCTTCAGGTGGAATGATCTTCACCTAGTTATTCAAAACATACTAATTAAGCTGGAAGACACATATCAAACAAAATTTTGTATAAAAACCAAATAAAAGCACAAAAATAAAATTCCACAAGGAGGAAATGAAGGACTTAAATCATATCTTTACTTATTCTTCATTTTTTTCCTAACTTGACTTAGTCAAGCAATAGTTTCTGTCATTGGAAATTTCTTAGAAGTTATGCAGAAAATTGACACGTCTTGACTTTTTATGATTATATAGATTCTGTAAAAAAATGCACTAAAATTTACTGCATTCATACAACTTGGTTTCGCTTGATTAAAGTGTCCCTTCTTGTCTTATGGAAGATGAAATGGAGTAACATCATGTCTTTATTGTTCATTTATTATTATTTTTTTCTCAATTGACTTGGTCATACAATAGTTTCNATTATTCTTCATTTTTTTCCTAACTTGACTTAGTCAAGCAATAGTTTCTATCATTGGAAATTTCTTAGAAGTTATGCAGAAAATTGACACGTCTTGACTTTTTATGATTATATAGATTCCGTAAAAAAAATGCACTAAAATTTACTGCATTCATACAACTTGGTTGAGCTTGATTAAAGTGTCCCTTCTTGTCTTATGGAAGATGAAATGGTGTAACATCATGTCTTTATTGTTCATTTATTATTATTATTTTCTCAATTGACTTGGTCATACAATAGTTTCTCTCTTTGAAATGTATTGTGGAAAACAGAAGAAGAGATGTTGATGGAAAGTTAGACAAGAATGACTTAAAATAGGAGTTCAAATTTCTATCTATCCATCTATACTAATGTTAAATTGCTATAATATTTTCAATTGAAAACACTCAATTTAGTATATTTTCTATATCGTTTGTGGAACTTTTTGAAGGCATTTTTCCCAAGAAAATGAGAAGACCAAAGAAGAGAGCTCAGAAACGACGAACTTAATGGAAGATTGCAGCAGTGAGCTTTTCTGTTTTTTCTCTTTTTAATTTTTTGTTTGTTGTTTGTATATACTTGATAGCAATATAATTGTATGTGTTATTTTCGAATCCGAAACCCTTGGTTCAATTTTACCTGGAACCATACATTTAGCATAACTATATGTCCTATTGCATTATAGTTATAATACAAAGTGGAAAAGTTCAAGGGATAATAACTGAAAATCTGACTCAACTTTAGGGGTATACTTAGGGCAGTTCAAAATGGAACCACAACCGATAAGCCAATAGCAAAATTTTATAGTTACGGTGAGGGGGCGGATTACTCAAGTCTTATATGCGACCTCTGCAGAAGTCAATAGGACAACGAAATACAAAGCTTTGCTTTCTACTATTGACATCGACATATTATGAGTTGCTTGAACCTTATATGGACACTCTATTTGAATTGACCACTGAGGGATCAGACGAAGATGCGAATGTTATCGCTCTTCAAGCAATTGAGCTTTGGAGTAAAGTCCCTAAACTTATAATACAGCTTTTTGGCCTATTTTTGATACAAGATTCTCCTAGATGGCTGACCAAGGCTACTCACTGGAAAGCATGCACAATTTCTCTTCCGCACTTTAAGAGGAACACTGTCTGTATATCATCAACAACTACTTCAGTAGAGGAATTCATTTCATTCCTTCAAATACTCTCCAAGGTTAAGATGCTTGATTTTCTCAAAAGGAAGGATGCTTGTTCTCTGGTTTGTGGAGTTGGATTAGTGGTATTGCATCAAATTGGATAAGTTAAAGCTGCTGCATATTGTGCAGTTATATTTGTACTTGCACCAAAAAAGTACATATCATTCTTGCCCATTATTGAAGGCTATGTGAACAACACTACACGCACTAGTGTAGTTAGCGCATACAGGACTACGTACTGATTTCTTCTTGGTATCATTTGGACCTGCCTTTGTACTTGTGGAAGTTTCAGTAGCTACATCTAGCTTATCACTGTCTTTTGTTGTGGGATTTCTTTACTCGAACCTTGCGGACAAGGTTCTTATTGAGGACGAGAGTGTAACATCTCCCACCTAGAAACGACTATAAAGAGTTTAAAATATGAAAACATTGATTTTTGGAAGGAATGAGGAAATCTGGGAATTTCGTCTAAGTTAAGAAAGTGAGTTTTGGTCATTTTCAAACGGTCATAACTCCTAGCTCAAGATGAGTTAGGAGTATCTCTGAATATGGTTGGAAAGCCCTTGGAGAGATCTTTCCAACTCCGCCAATTTTGTGCTATTTTGACATTATTTGAGTGAGATATGCCTTTCGGGAGTTGGGCTGTTGGATTGAGGAAAGTTCCAATCCGGATTTAAGAAAGGGCAAACTAGTCTTTTCTCTAATTAATTTCCTAATTTGTTTTTAGGGATTTATTTGGGGTAAAAACAGAACTTAATTCAATTTTGGAAAATTAGAATACGCTTAGGGCTTGGAGAAAAGAGAAAGGAAGAAAGAAAGGGAGAAAAACCAAGATTTCGCCAAGAACGTCAAGCGTTTGGAGTGGAATTCGTCGGGGGTGATCCCTATTAAGATATGTGAGATCTTTTAGTGATGGGTTAGTTCACCCACACACCAACTTGTTTCAATTCAGCGATTTTGGGTTGTTCACATGTTAAAAAGTGAAGTTATTGAAGGGCATCGTTAAGTTCTTGATTGATTGTGTTGTTGAAGTTTCTTGTTGATTTGATTCATGTTTCTGGTTGAATTTTCGAGTTTAATCTGTTGTATGTTGAGGGTGCTATTGATCCTAAGAGTTTGGGGAAGGAACCATTGAAGTTTAGAGGGTTTAGAGATGAAAAACGAAGGAGAGAAATTGGGGATTTTCTGGGCAAAGGCTTGGGCACCGCACCCGCCAGAGTGCCACAAAAGTTCCTCTGAACTTTGGCCTCTGGCGCTTCGTGCCAGTCAGAGCGCCACAAGCAGCCCTCTGAAGTTTGAGGGCTGGCACGTCGCGCCTCTCAGAGCGCCAGGGACTCCAATTCTCCCCATTCGTTCCCCACCTTCTCGTACTTGTTCCTAAGTGATGTACATATGTTTCCTAGTCGATTCCAACACTCTAAAGTACATCTAAACATCATGAAATCATCCATAAACATGATATTATGAAATCATCCATAAACATGATATCATGAACCTTGAATCCATAATTCAATTCAAGGAAAGTTAAGTTCAAAGTCAAAGAAGTTAAGAGTCAAGTCTAGAAGTTAAGAAGCAAGTCAAAGCAAAGTTTCTTATTTTCAAGGGTCTTTAACAATGTTTTAACGTCGTTTTAAGACTTAAGTTTTGAAGTTAAGCAAGAGTAAAGATATGGTTTAAAGTTCTTTTCTTCAAAGAGGTATATGGGGACTATGTATTCCCAAAGAAGTTTTAAAAAAATGTTTTCACATTTAAACAAGATTGGAAACTGAGATTTCCAAAGAGCCTTCAAACTAGTTTTCAGAAAAGAGTAATCGCTTTCAAAATGAAGCAAGAAAGAAAACTTTGATTTCCAAGATAGCCTTTGAGCTAAGTTTTTGAGCACTAATCTCAAATCACAGAGGAAATATGTTTTAAAAACATAAGAGCCAGTACATTTTTTGTAGTATTGAGCACCGAATTGGGAGAGCGTTCAAAGAACCCACAACCCCCATAAAACCATGTAGCCATCATGGGTAAAAGAGGTTCATACTTTTTAGATGAATCCTTTTCCAATTAGACTAGTGGATCCATTAGGCAGTTCAGGTTCTATACCTTTGGCCATGTATAGGATGCTCTTACATCGTGAGGTTGATCGTTGTATCATCACTATAGCTCCTATGTGATGATTGTCGGTCAGAGAAACTTCCACAACAATTATTGTATTTTTATATACATCAGTTCATTTGTATTTCTACATACATCCCAGATTTATTGTATCTTTGCATACACACAAAGTTTATAGCATGCTTTTAAACAACTTTTCTTTATATTGCACTTGTTTTAAATTGTTTTATATTGAAATGAGTCAGTCAGGTTGAGTTGAGTTGAGCCAGGTAAGTTATTCAGTTTCTTTTAGATTTCCTTCTAGCATATGTTGCTTAGCATTCCAACTCGCATACTCGTACATTCAATGTACTGATGCCAGTTGGCCTGCATCGTCTTATGATGCAGATTCAGGTAACCAGGATCAGCATCCAGCACCTCGTTGATCCAGTTGAGCAGCTCAGAGTCAGTGGTGAGCCTCCTTACATTCAGGAGGACTCTTTTATTCGCTTTCAGTCTTTTATTTATTAGGATGTTGTGGGGTTTGTCCCAACATCCATCTCAGTATTTTAGAGGCTTCATAGATAGTCAGATAGTTATTAGTGCAGATGTTTTTCTTTATCTTTCAAATGTTGTTTAATGACTTAAGTGCCATTTTGGCCAGTTTATTATTATTTAAGTTGTTTTATGATCTTATACTGTGTTGAGTTAAGTCTTCTGTTGAGTTAAGTAGCCAGGCCAAGGGTTCGCTTGGGGCCAGCAATGGTCTCCGAGTGCCGGCCATGTCTAGGGTGTAGACTCGGGGCGTGATAGAGAATATTGTTATGAACGAAGTTCAGCCCAATATGGATACCAACGTCATACAAGTAGTTATTGGTCTGACAAGAGCTATTGGACCGAGAACAAGCAATAGGGCTAGGTTAATTTGGGATTCGGATTGAGTAGTGAGCATGGAAACGACTCCATCAAAACGGGTAGTGCAATGAGATTCAGGAATTATGCATATTGGAGAAAATGTTTGTCCTCTCCTTTTCTTCTAGAGTCTAAGCTTCTCATCTCCATTTTTCTCTCAATCTTTAATTCTCGTTATTTCAATATTTCCATTGTAATTCGGTAGTTTGATTATTGCAATTAGAATCTTAAGGTTGAAATAGTGTTCCAGTGCTCTTATTAATATAGTGAGGATTTGGGTTCGTTACACATGTTCCTCAACCATTAGAGTACAAAGAAGATGAAGATGAGTCATATTCCTTAAATGGATTTACGTGGGAATCTGTAGTCTTAGGCTACAGTTTTGGACTAGTTGTTGGAACTGTCATTTGGAGTCTCATGTTTAAATACTGTAAACCAAAATGGGTTGTGGAACTTTTTGATGCCAACGTGCCTCGCGAAAATAGAAGGCAAAAGAAGAGAGCTCAGAGACAAAAAAAAGACTTCATGGAAGATTGATGGGGCCAACTTGTCAAGTAATATACCTTATAACTAATTACTCTAATAAGCAATGTTGGAATAATCCCATGAATATTGTTCTTTTACTTTGTCTGAAGTTTCTCTTTGTTATTTGCATCTGTTAGATACCTCTGAATTATTTTTAGCATTTTCTTCGACTTCTGAATTGACATTAGCTTACGTACAAATAAGGATCAAAGGGATAAAAGGCCTTTTCATTCTTGTAATGAAAATTGAACATTGAATGCTCAAGTGCCTAGACCTCAAGGAGGTTGAGGCGATTCTAAAATGTTTAGAAGAAAATATGGGGAAAAACATATTCTTCTGAATTTGCCTACATAGAGACAAAACAGATGATATTTTCTCAAGGTACACACCACCTCCTCAGACCCCACTTATGGCATTACACCGACTATGTTGTTGTTATTACACTGTTTCACTTGCAAAACACTTTTGTTAAGATGTATATTGAACACCTAAAGACATCACATCATTCAGCGACAAATTAGACCTAAAGAATAAGGCACAAACTAGTCGTTACAAACAACTAGTCTAGGAGGTCTTACTGTTGTAAAATTTGTGGTGTGTTTGGTAAGTAAAATTACACCTACTGTCGCGTTTATTAGGACCCGAGTAAATTTTTTTTTGAGGAAAACAGCACAAGAGACAACGCAACTAATTATTGTTTTGTTGTTACATACTATAAGTAGATGGAGGACTTAAATCATGTCTTCAATTATTGTTCATTTTTTTCCTCACTTGACTTAGTCAAGCAATAGTTTCTGTCATTGGAAATTTCTTACAAGTTTTGCAGAATTTCTTTCCACATATATAATGGGACCAATTTTCACATGCATCATCTTGCGTAACACACACTGTAGTGACAGTTAATGACCTTGAAATGAATACAACATCTAGAGAAAATTATGACATAGGGAGTATTATTTTGTTAAGTCTTCTCCGTCCTTGAACAAGTTGTTAGAAGTGACTAGTCAAGTGATGCCAAAATTGGACAAAAACAAATATTGGTACTATCAAACAAGATTTAAAGACTTGAGTCTTTCTGGAAATAGACTTAACACTTGGGACAATTTTTTTGCAACCACAAATTAGTTAGTGGTAGATGGGGGGAAAGCACCCTATTTTATTTGTCTGGATGCATGTGTTTCTTTTCTTTCGTTAATTTATACCTCATACACTACACCAAAAGAGACGTTTAGCGGCAATTGATTTTTCTTTTAACAGCAATATTTATTGCCACAAATACATTTACCGGCATTTGATTAAATGTCATTGGATCCAATGTCTCTAAAGCCTTTAGTGACATTTATTATTGCCACTAAAAGCAATTACTTTTAGCGGCCTTTACTATTGCCATTAAAGCCACCTTAGAAACAACAGTTAATATCTCATATGGTCACTCAACTAATACTTCTTTTCACAAAAAGTCACTCAACTTTCATTTAAAACCTCAAAGTCATTCAATTATGGATTTTCTCACCGAAAATCACTCAACTAGTAGTTCTTTTCACAGAAAGTCACTCAACTTTCTTTTATAACCCCAAAGTCACTCAATTATGAATATTTTACTTACAAAGTCACTCAACTATTGATAATTCATTTAGAAAGTCACCCAACCAATTTAAATATGTTTTCATTAAATTTTGTTGAAATTTTTTTTTTTTTAAATAATAATAAGATGCTCATTTTAATTGTTTTATTAAATTTATTAAAACATAATTTTTGTTTTAAACTAATTTCTTAAAAAATAATAAGATTCTCATTTTAATTATTTTATTAAATTTATTGAAACACAATTTTTATTTTAAACTGATTTCTTAACAAAAACAAATAGTAAGATACTCATTTTAATTATTTTATTTAATTTTGTTTAAATACCAATTTATTAAAACGATTTTTTAAATAAAAATGTTACACTGCCAGGCACCAGCACTAGTAACGGTGGATGCAGTGCAATACATCATTTTCGATTAAAAAAATGCTATCGTGTTAATCTTATTATTTTTGTATTAGGTTCACAATAGTTATTATTTCTCTAAAAATTAGTTTAAAACAAAAATTGTATTTCAACAAAATTTAATGAAAATATATTTAAATTGGTTGGGTGACTTTCTAAAAGAAATATAAATAGTTGAGTGATTTTGTAGGTAAACTATTCATAGTTGAGTGACTTTAAAGTTATAAAAGAAACTAGAGTGACTTTCTATGAAAAGAACTTTTAGTTGAGTGACTTTCTGTGAGAAAAATTAATAGTTGAGTGACTTTAAGGTTATAAATGAAAGTTGAGTGACTTTCTGTGAAAAGAAGTATAAGTTGAGTGACCATATGAGATATTAACTCTTAGAAACAAACATATTTGTCGCTTTTGCTATTGCCGGCAAAGATAATAATTGTAACTCAATTATTGTACTGACTTAAAACTAATCATAAATTCACCTTAATTCACATATTTAACCCTCTTTTGCAATTTCTAAAAGTCCATTAAGTTTTGGCATCTATATTTGGGTCATTCACCATGACGTTAAGGATTCAAAAAATTTCTTTCCATATGACATTCATATTTAAACAAATTTAAATTATATATACCAACAATATAAAGTCTACAATCAGTATAATTTAACGTGTTGTAGTTAGCATGTTGTTTACCTTGATTTGCAGGTTATTAATTTCACTTATAATGAAGAGTCATCTATAGTTACTTTTAGACAAGTTGATAGTAAGAAAATTTCTTTAAAGCTCTAGAATAAAATTTTTCGAGAAACAAAAAATATAACAAACGGAGAAAAGCCTAAAATACCTTCGAACTACTGGAAACGAAGATAGACATCACTCTCTTCAGACCCCACTTGTGGGATTACACTAGGTATGTTACTATGTTACTCTGTTTCACTTACAAAACACTTTTGTTAAGACGTATATTGAATACCTAAAGAATAAGGCACAAACAAGTCGTTACAAACTACTAGTCTAGCAGGTCTTACTGTTGCAAAATATCATATTTTTCTTTTTTCCCATCAGTAGTCTTTGTGGAAATTTATAGACAAGTTTGTAAAACAGACTAATCAATTACTTGGAATGATCTTCAACAAATTATTCAAATCATACTAATTAACCAGGAAAACATATATCAAACAAAATTTTAAATAAAATTCCACACGGTATTATTGTCTTCAATTTCTTCCTCACTTGACTTAGTCAAGCAATAGTTTCTATCATTGGAAATTTGTCCCAAAATTCTGCAGAAATATTTTCTATAGTGAGTGTTACGTAACGGGACCTATTCACATCATCTCGCATGCGTAACACACACTGCAGAGATATATGATCGATGACCCCGATGTGAATAATAACATCTAGAGAAAATGAGGACATAGGAAGTATTAGGCCAATCAGACCCTTGCATTTGTCCTTAAATTTCATTTTGGCACTCCAACTTAACCTTGATCCATTTTAACCCTTTAACTCCAATTTTTATATTTCATTTAGGCTCTTCTAAGTGATGTGGCAGAGTGTGTGCATCACGCTTTCTCTAAGAGAGTGAAAGACAAAAAAAAAGTATTTTTTTCTTTTAAAAAATAATAAAAGATTAACCTTTCAACTCTATTTTTTTAATGTACCATTTAAACACAAATACTAATTTTATGATTTCTTTATTTCTATATATGCTCTTCAACTGCAATTTTTAATTTAAATAATCGGCGTTCATCCGTTAGTTATTGTAAAAATTAAAATTGACGGATGATCATTGATTTTTTATATTAAAAAAAAAGTAACAATTTTTTTTAGAGTTTCTGTGTATTTTTGCATTAAAAATAACCGACGAAAGTACATTGATTTTTCTTTCATAAGAAAATCAATGACAATCCAACGAAGTCTGTTGAGTTTTAATATTTTTTTGTAGTGTTATTAGTTAGCAATGGACATGAATTTTTTTTACTCGTATTTATTTGAATGAAAAATTAGAAAGCTGGTATTTGAGTTAGATCCAAATAGACTAGATATGAAAAAAATATGTGGTGTTATTTAATTTAATTAATTGTTCAAAAAAGAAAACCAACACACTTACGTTAGTTTTTTTTTTTCACACAATAATGTACAAAAACTCTAAAATAAATATTTTTTTTAAAAATTGATGTTCATCCATTAATTATTATTTTTTTAAAGAAAAAAGCTATGACGTTAATTTTTAAAATGAAAAAGTGAAAATGAAGAACATAAATAAAAATGAAGAAATAATAAATTTAGTATTTTGTGTTTAAATTGTATATAAAATAGAGTTGAAGGATTAAAATGGAACAAGACTAAGTTAGNCACAATAATGTACAAAAACTCTAAAATAAATATTTTTAAAAAATTGATGTTCATCCATTAATTATTATTTTTTTTAAGAAAAAAGATATGACGTTAATTTTTAAAATGAAAAAGTGAAAATGAAGAACATAAATAAAAATGAAGAAATCATAAATTTAGTATTTTGTGTTTAAATTGTATATAAAATAGAGTTGAAGGATTAAAATGGAACAACACTAAGTTAGAGTGTCAAAATGAAAAATGGGGGCAAGTTAGATGAGTTGTGTATGTTTTTAATTGAATTTTATGCCATGTCATGGTGTGTGAAATAAGTACCTAAATGGAACATAAAAATTGGAGTTGAAGGGTTAAAATGGAACAAGGTTGAGTTGGAGTGCCAAAATGAAATTTAAGAACAAGTTTAAATGTCTACATATGTGTTTGGCCGAAGTATTATTTTGTTAAGTCTTCTTCGTGCTCTAAAAAGTCTTATGGAAAACTACAAAATATGTGTAACAAGTTGTTAGAAGTGACTTTGAGTCTTCCTGGAAATTGACTTAACACTTGGGACAACTTTTTTTGTAACCACAAATTATTACCTCATTTTATTTGTCTGGATGCGTTTCTTTTCTTTCGTTAGTTTATACCTCATAGTCTCGTGCATAGACAAGTCAACAACGTTACTTTATCAAATAATGTTTAGTTAACTGTTTACTTTATTTAATATGGAGGTCCTTGTAATAATTAACAAATAAAATAGTGTTTAGATAATTATAACATTCTTTCTTATATGACTTCTTATTTTATTGACTTATTTATATATTGACGATCTTCATGAACCCATATTATTATTTTTACCTTTTTTATTCCTATTACTATTTTTATTTATTCATTATTGAATATTCTAATGCCTACCAAATGGTAAAACCTTTTGCATTATATAAAATAAATTGTTGGGTGTCAAAAAAAAGATCAAATTTGTTTTTTGGTGTATTCTTTGAATTACAAGCACTACAACAAACACTACAACAAAAATAACTTTTAGCGGCAATAAATATACACATTAATAAAGTGTGTTAAAGATTTTACCGGTATTAGTTAAGTTTCATTAGATCCAATGTCGCAAAAAGCTTTAGGGACATATGCAAAAAGAGTTAATTGCCGATAAAACTTCATATTTAGCGGCCATTAAACTTAATTAATTGCCGTTATAAATCATTTTTGATGTAGCGAAATCAACACCATTTTAATAATATTATATCAACTTATCAAATTCAGCGCAATTATTTCAATACCATTGTATAATCTTTTTAATGTTTTGAGTAAGATTTGATTATTTTAACTTAATATTATATTTTTTCATTGAAAATTCTTGTTGTTTGTATTCTTACTTCATAAAGGTCTGCGTATATCCTACATTGTTGAAACTTTACTTGTAGGATTATATTAATCAGTATGTTATAGGTATTCAATTTATGTATGACAACTGAAACTAGTATATATATGTGGATAATGCTGATTGATTTGTAAAAAGAGAACAACCATCCTGTTATTTGCTGAAAACAAACAAACAAAAAATGGGACGTTTCTTTTTCTTTTATTCATTTCTGTGTTTTGTGTTGCTAATAAGTGAATGCTTTTCTTCATCCTCTGTTCATCATCTTTGCTCTCCCACTGAAGCTTCTGCTTTGCTTCAGTTCAAACAATCCTTTCAAAATATGTCCGAAGAGTACTGTCGTTATGAGTGTTATGAGAGTAGAGATTGCTGCAGTTGGGATGGAGTCACTTGTGACTTATTAAACGGTCATGTTATCGGGTTAGACCTTAGTTGTAGTCTGCTTTTTGGCACTTTTCATCCCAATAGCAGCCTCTTCCAGCTTCATCATCTCCAAACACTAAACCTTGCTTACAATGACTTCTCAACTTCTTCAATCCCACATAACATTGGCCGATTGACAAATTTGAGGCATCTCAACCTTTCTGATGCTTGGTTTCAAGGGAAAATCCCAACAGAAATCTCATACCTTTCCAATTTGGTTTCACTTGATATTTCTGATAGTTATGGATTACAAATTGATGAGAGAACATTTGAAACAATGCTTCACAACTTTACAAATCTGGAGATACTTTCTCTGTTTGAAGTCAACATCTCATCTCCGAATATTTCTTCTTCCTTAACGGAGTTGGATATATCATACACAGGCATCTCTGGTTCCATTCCTGATTCAATTGGCACCTTGAAATCCTTGAATATCTTGATCCTCCATAGATGTCAATTGTCTGGTTCCATCCCCGAATCCATTGACAACCTAACACAAATTACGAGGTTGGATTTATCTTTTAATCATTTCACTGGCCATATTCCTTCCACAATCTCTAAATGGAAGCACCTCACATGTTTGGATCTTTCAGTTAACTCCTTTTCAGGTGAAATTCCTGATGTTTTCTCTAACCTCCAAGAGCTACGTACCTTATATCTTGACCATAACAACTTCATCGGTCCATTTTCCGCTTCAATTTTAAACTTGACACATCTTGAATACTTAGACATGTCGAGTAATTCCCTATCTGGCCCACTGCCTAGCAACCCAAGCATGCTTCAAAAGCTATTCCAACTGGATTTGTCTTACAACTCACTGAATGGTACCATACCATCTTGGGTGTTTAGCCTACCTTTGCTACCTTCACTGTCGCTGCAACATAACCGCTTCAGAGGACTAGCCGATAAAGTGATCAAAACAAACCCAGCATTAAAAGAACTGCATTTAGGCAATAATCAACTCAGTGGTTCTTTTCCTCAATCACTTGTGAATCTCACAAACCTTGAAACCCTTGGAATTTCATCAAATAACATCACCATTGATGAGGGTATGAATATCACCTTTCTTAGCCTATCATCCTTATTCTTATCATCTTGTGAACTGAAGGATTTTCCACACTTCTTGAGAAATGTAAAGACACTTGTGTACTTGGATATTTCTAACAATAAGATTCGTGGTCAAATTCCTGACTGGTTTAGCGGCATGAGGTGGGACTCGTTGCAGTTCCTAAACCTTTCTCATAATTCATTAACAGGCCACCTACCACAATTTCGTTACCATAACCTACAGTATCTTGATCTGAAATTTAACTCCCTTCAGGGTCCACTACCTTTATCCATTTGTAACATGAGTTCACTTATCTTATTAGATTTATCACACAACTACTTCAGTGACTCAGTTCCACATTGCTTGGGAAGCATGGCTAGTCTAACGGTGCTGGACTTAAGAAGGAACAATTTCACAGGGAGTCTTCCCCCATTATGTGCACACAGCACTTCATTGAGTACCATTGTCGTAAATGGTAATCGATTTGAAGGACCTGTCCCTGTGTCGTTGCTCAAATGTCATAATTTAGAAGTCCTTGATTTGGGGAACAATGCTATAAATGACACGTTTCCAGCTTGGCTCGGAACTCTTCAAGAACTACAGGTCCTTCTATTAAAGTCGAACAAGTTCCATGGACCTATAAGTACGTGTCAGACTAAGTTTTGCTTTCCCAAGTTGCGAATTTTTGATCTTTCTCGTAATGATTTCAGTGGCTCACTTTCTGCAAAAGTTTTTGGAAACTTCAAGGCAATGATCAAATTAGATGGTGAAGACACAGGAAATATCAAGTACATGGAATCTGTGTTGAATTCGTCATTTGACACATCGTATGAGGATTCAGTGAGCTTGGTAATCAAAGGGCAGGATATTGAGCTACAAAGAATCAGCACAATTATGACAACCATAGATCTCTCAAGCAACCATTTTGAAGGTGTGATTCCGGAAACACTAAAGGACCTCAGCTCACTTAGGCTACTCAATTTATCCCATAACAATCTCATAGGTGCTATTCCAGTGGAATTGGGGCAATTGAATAAGCTTGAAGCTTTAGATCTCTCTTGGAATCGGCTCACTGGAAAGATTCCGCAGGAATTGACAAGAATGAACTTTCTGGCAATCTTAAACATCTCTCAAAATCATCTCGTCGGACCAATTCCTCACGGTCTACAGTTCAACACATTTGAAAATGACTCGTACGGTGGCAACCTTGATTTATGTGGTCTTCCATTAACAAAGAAATGTGGAACGAGTGATTCATCGCATATTCCTCAACCATTGGAGTCCAAAGAAGAAGAAGGCGAATCATATTTTTTTAGTGGATTTACTTGGGAATCAGTAGTCATAGGCTACAGTTTTGGACTAGTTGTTGGAACTGTCATGTGGAGTCTCATGTTTAACTATCGTAAGCCAAAATGGTTTGTGGAATTTTTTGATGGACTCATGCCTCACAAAAGAAGAAGGCCAAAGAAGAGAGCTCAGAGACGAAGGACTTAATGGAAGATTGAGAGGGCTAACTTGTCTTTGTTTGATTTTGTGGAATAATTAGTGAACTTTTCTGGTTCTGTTTTTGTATTTTTAATTTTCTGTTTGTTGTTTGTATATGTTAGAAACATAATTATATGTGTGTTATTTTAGTATCAATGGTTATTCATCTTTCTAGTCATAAAACATTCTTAAATTTTGATCTTCAGGCGGAATGATCTTCACCAAGTTATTCAAAACATTCTAATTAAGCTGGAAGACACATATCAAACAAACTTTTGTATAAAAACCAAATAAAAGCACAAAAATAAAATTCCACTAGGAGGAAATGAAGGACTTAAATCATATCTTTAATTATTCTTCATTTTTTTCCCAACTTGACTTATTCAAGAAATAGTTTCCGTCATTGGAAATTTCTTAGAAGTTCTGCAGAAAATTGACATGTCTTGACTTTTTATGATTATATAGATTTCGTAGAAAAAATGCACTAAAATTTATTGCATTCATACAACTTGGTTTCGCTTGATTAAAGTGTCCCTTCTTGTCTTATGGAAGATGAAATGGAGTAACATCATGTCTTTATTGTTCATTTATTATTATTTTTTCTCAATTGACTTGGTCATACAATAGTTTCTCTCTTTGAAAAGTATTGTCGAAAACAAAAGAAGAGATGTTGATGGAAAGTTAAACAAGAGCGACTTAAAATAAGAGTTCAAATTTCTATCTATCCATCTATACTAATGTTAAATTGCTATAATATTTTCAACTTAAAACATGCAATTTAGTATATTTTCTATATGGTTTGTGGAACTTTTTGAAGGCATTTTTCCCAAGAAAATGAGAAGGCCAAAGAAGAGAGCTCAGAGACGACGGGCTTAATGGAAGATTGCAACAGCGAGCTTTTCTGTGTTTTTCTCTTTTTAATTTTCTGTTTGTTGTTTGCATATACTTGATAGCAATATAATTGTATGTGTTGTTTTCAAATCCGAAACCCTTGGTTCAATTTTACCTGGAACCATACATTTAGCATAACTATAAGTCCTATCGCATTATAGTTATTTTACAAAGTGGAAATGTTCAAGGGATAATAACTGAAAATCTGACTCAACTTTAGGGGTATACTTAGGGCGGTTCAAAATGGAACCACAACTGATAAGCCAATCGCAAAATTGACTTATTGATATTGGATTATCGGATCAACGGTTGGTCAAGAGATTCAAGTTTTATAGTTACGATGCGGGGGAGGATTACTCAAGCTCTTTCCTTAGGAAAAATTACGCGGAAAAGCAAACATATACTAGTTAATTAGCTAATATAACTATAGTTTGAATTAATTACGGCTCACAACTTAATTTTAGCTTTAATTACGTTACTTGTCCTCTTTTATACATATACAAATACAAATTATACATATATATACTCTTATAGTATCATACCATCTTGGGTGTTTACCCTACCTTCGCTACCTTCACCGTCGCTCCAACATAACCGATTCAGAGGACTAGCCGATGAAGTGATCAAAACAAACCCAACATTAAAAGAACTGCATTTAAGCAATAATCAACTCAGTGGTTCTTTTCCTCAATCACTTGTGAATCTCACAAACCTTGAAACCCTTGGAATTTCATCAAATAACATCACCATTGATGAGGGAATGAATATCACCTTTCTTAGCCTATCATCTTTATTCTTATCATCTTGTCAACTGAAGGATTTTCCACACTTCTTGAGAAATGTAAAGACACTTGTGTACTTGGATATTTCTAACAATAAGATTTGTGGTCAAATCCCTAACTGGTTTAGTGGCATGAGGTGGGACTCGTTGCAGTTCCTAAACCTTTCTCATAATTCATTAACAGGCCACCTACCACAATTGCATTTCCATAATCTAGGGTATCTTGATCTGAAATTTAACTCCCTTCAGGGTCCACTACCTTCATCCATTTGTAACATGAGTTCGCTTATCTTATTAGATTTATCACGCAACAACTTCAGTGACTCAGTTCCACATTGCTTGGGAAGCATGGCTAGTCTAA
>NC_064285.1:66428098-66440513 GCF_019186545.1 Solanum stenotomum
AGGTCGTTCATGGTTTCAAAATAGATTTTCTTTTTTTTTCCCTCAAAATTCCACATGTATGTCGTTAATTTGTTAATTTGTCACGTCACCGCGAGTGTATTACACACATATAACACTTTTAACTGATTGTCAAAAAAGTGTTCAAGTGGGTAAAAGTGTTCAACAGGTACCAACATTAATTAAGATGTTCAAATGAAATATGCAAACAACTTTAAAGGGCTCTGTATGACTTAAGCCAAAAAAGAAAAAAATCTTCCCATATGACATTCATATTTAAATGAATTTAAATTATAGAGACAATACATAAAAACACCCTCGAACTTGACAACAAAATTTATTTTAGCACCTTAACTTTACGGGTAATTATTTACCCCCTAAACCTATTTCAAGTGAATTTAATAGCACCTTACGCATACAATACCAGTTTCATACTTATGGGTGAAATGCACGCGCGCCACTTAAGTGCCACATCGATGACACGTCGGATAATTGAAAAAAAATACTTTTTCTTTATTATTATTTCCTTACATTTTTTAAAAATTTTATTTTCACTATTCACCCATCCCTCTTTATTATTTCATTTGGGTCAATTTCTTAACTTCTAAAATTCTAACCGATTCATCCTATTTTCATTACTTTGTAATGATTTATTATTACTTCCATTAGTCTCTTTTTTCAGCTAAGTGAAGCTTCAACTTATATCAACAATGGCGCTTTTAGATTTGTTCAAAATCAATGTGCTTAATTTTTTAGATTTATTGTTAATTTTCTTGTTTAACTTCCTAATACATATCCAAGTATAGATTAAATAATGTTTAAAGTTAGATGATTAATTATTTTTTAAGGTTCTGACACTTTGTTAATTCTTTATTAATCAAATCATAGTTGAAATTTTTTAAAGATTTGTTATTTTGGATTTGAATTTTTCTCTTTTATTATAAACTACTTAGAAGAAGGAGAAAATTGGAGATATAGGATGAATAGATCGAGGAACGAGAGGAGAGGGTGGAGGCTGTGAGGAAGAAGAAAGAATTAAAAAGAAAAGAAATGTGTTGGATTTGGGGTGATGGGTGCAAGGAAGAAGAAGAAGAAATAGGAAAAAATTGTATTGGCTGGAAAGGAAAAAAAAGGCCCCATTTAATTTTTTTTCTTTATTTACGCGCTAATATTTTTAAAATTTTCCACGTCAGCCATTCGGGTAATATTAAATTCACTTGTAATAAGATTAGGGGGGTAAATAATTACCCGTAAAGTTAAAATGTTAACAGTAAGTTTTTACTACCAAGTTGGATCCAATGTCGCTAAAACCTTTAGTGACATTTATGTCGAGTGCTGGTAAAGACCCTTATTATTGCCACTAAAAGCAATTACTTTTAGCAGCCTTTACTATTGCCATTAAAACCACCTTAGAAACAAGCATATTTGTCGCTTTTGCTATTGCCGGCAAAGATAATAATTGTAACGACTTAAAACTAATCATAAATTCACCTTAATTCATATATTTAACCCTCTTTTGCAATTTCTAAAGCCCATTAAGTTGTGGCATCTATATTTGGGTCATTCACCATGAAGTTAAGGATTCAAAAAATTTCTTTCCATATGACATCATATTTAAACGAATTTAAATTATATATACCAACAATATAAAGTCTACAATCAGTATAATTTAATGTGTTGTAGTTAGCATGTTGTTTACCTTGATTTGCAGGTTATTAATTTCACTTATAATGAAGAGTCATCTATAGTTACTTTTAGACGAGTTGATAGTAAGAAAATTTCTTTAAAGCTCCAGCATACAATTTTTCGAGAAACAAAAAATATAACAAATGGAGAAAAGCCTAAAATACCTTCGAATTATTGGAAACAGAGGTACATACCACTCTCTTCAGGCCCCACTTGTGAGATTACACTAGGTATGTTACATTGTTACTCTGTTTCACTTACAAAACACTTTTGTTAAGACGTATATTGAATACCATGCATGATATCAGATATTAAATAAATAGATAGCTGAACGAATATGATGACTTTTTATCTAAATGACCTTAAATTTGTTAGATATCGCTTTCAAATTAAAGAACCATCAATAATTTAAATGTAAGTCCGAATTATTCATGCATGACACTATCAAATCTTCCAATAATTTGCAAGTAAAGGAATGCATGGCTGGAATTGGGACACAATGCCCAGTCAAGTGTTAGCATCATGTGCCAATTGCAATAAGATATTGAAAAGACTAAATATAACCATAGACAAAAAAACACGAGTAAATTGTATAGTAAGGTATGGTACGAAACTTATGTTTGTGGACCACTGATCTATGTATCATGTCCAGATCGTTTCAATGCGGTGTTCACGATTTAGTGAAAAATGAAATAGATTTTTTTTTAAATTATGATTTAATCTACTTTTAACTTTTAAAATTGACAATAATTAATTGTGTTTTGGTACACTACGAAAAAAAATAAAAAAAATAAATAAATAGCCAAACCAATTTTATATAATTATTTGGATATATGACATTAGTTTTAATAAATAATTAAATGTTGTAAATCATTTTGGTGGTTAAATGGATGACCATAACTCCTTGGTTAATTTCCCTCCTTTATGAGTAGTAATGTTGTTGATAATGTGGTCAAATGGATGACCATAACTCGTAGGTTAATTTCATCCTTTATTGGTAGTAATGTTGTTGATAATATGGTTAATTGGATGACCATAACTCCTAGGTTTATTTCCTCCTTAATGAGTAGTAATTCTCAAGGTTTAATGTAATGTTTATGACACCTTTTGGTATTCCTCAAAGTAATCCTATAAATAGTGGTGTTGAGAATAATGTTGGATACACTTAAAAGAAAGAATGTTAGTTTATATTGTTCTTTTGTCCTTAAGTTTTACAACATTAAAGATATTTTATACTTTTTAACTATTAACTAGGGTTTAGTCCTACTTATATGTAAAGCGAAGGAACCTTTAATGTTAAGCAGCTTTTTTTAACCCCTCTATAGAAACTTTTACCCTTTTTGCTCTCTAGTTGAGGCGAAGTCAAGGTACTTACCATCTGAGCATCTCACTCTCGTTTTATAATTATGCAACTTAAACATGCTAAAGCTTAGGAATAATGTTGAAAAATAATGGGATTCAGATACTTTGATCTTCTGATAGTATAAAAAAAATTGTTGATTCTTAATGTTCATTTGAAATAGTTGTCTCCTCCCTCTTAGGAATAGTATTGAAAAATAATAGAATTCAGATAAATTGATCTTATGATGGTATAGAAAAAATTGTTGATTCCTAATATTCATTTAAAGTAGTTGTCTCATGCCTCGTAATTTTACTGTCATCAAACCATACTAATTAATTACTTGGAATGATGTTCTTCACCAAATAATTCAAAACATACTAATTAATTAAGCAGGAAAACACATATCAAACAAAATTTTAAATAAAATTCCACATGGTATTGGAAATTTGTCACAAATTCTGCAGAAATATTTTCTACAGAGATATATAGTCGATGACCTCGATATGAACAACAACATCTAGAGAAAATGAGGTCATAGGGAGTATTATTTTGTTAAGTCTTCTTCATGCTCTAAAAAGTCTTGTGGAACACTACAAAATGATGTGTAACACGTTGTTAGAAGTGCCTAGTACTCATTCATGGACCATAAGTGACTGAAAATTGACTTAACACTTGGGACAACTTTTATTGCAACCACAAATTATTACCCCATTTTATTTGTCTGGGTGTGTTTCTTTTCTTTCGTTAATTTATACCTCATAGTCCCATGCATAGACAAGTCAACAATGCTACTTTATGAAATACTGTTTAGTTAATTGTTTACTTTATTTAATGTGGAGGTCATTGTAATAATTAAGAATTGGAATAGTGTTTGGTTAATTATAGCGCATCCTTTCGTACGTGACAACTTATTTATATCATGACAATTATCATGAACCCACACCATTATTTTTACGTTTACCTTTTTTATTCTTCTTTCTATTTTTATTCTTTCATTATTAAATATTCTAAAGTCTACCAAACGGTAAAACTTTTTGCATTATACAAAATATATTGTTGGGTGTTAATAAAAAGATCAAATTTATTTTTTGGTGTATTCTTTAAATTACAAGCACTACAACGAACACTAAAATAAAAACAACTTTTAGCGGTAATAAAAAAGTTTTTACCGGCATTAGTTAATTGTCATTAGATCCAATGTCGCTAAAGACTTTAGAGACATATACAAAGATTGTTAATTGCCGCTAAAAATACATATTTAGCGGCAATTAAACTTAATTGATTGTCGCTAAAGATCATTTTTGATATAGTGAAATCAATACTATTTTAATATCACTATATTAACTTATCAAAATAAGCGCAACTATTTCAATAGCATTGTATGAACTACTTAAAGTTTTGAGATTTATGTCGCTAAAGAGAGCTTTTTCCTTCTGCCAAACAGCTTGGAAACGCTGAAATTGAGTTGGAATGAACTTTTTCCAAAGACCCACCGGAGCAACACTCTGTTAATGGAATTGGATATTTCATACACAGGAATCTCTGGTGAGCTGCCTCATTCAATTGGCACCTTCAGTTCCTTGAACAATTTCACTGGGAATCTTCCTCCATTATGTGCACAGAACACTTCATTGAGTACCATTGTCGTAAATGGTAATCGATTTTAATTATTGTTCATTTTTTTGCTCACTTGACTTAGTCAAGCAATAGTTTCTCTCATTGGAAATTTCTTACAAGTTTTGCAGAAAAAATTTCTACATAATGGGACCAATTTCACATCATCTTGCATTAGTAACACACATCAGAGAGATAGTTAATGACTTCGAAATGAACACAACATCTAGAGAAAATTAGGACATAGGGTGTATTATTTTGTTAAGTCTTCTCTGTCCTCTTACAAGTCTTATGGAACACTACAAAATATGAGTAACAAGTTGTTAGAAGTGAGTAGTACTCATCTTGTAATTCAATTGTTCATCAGTCCCAATTCATCATAATCTTTTTTTTTCCTCTAGTACTAGTCTTAGTGGAAATTGGCTCAAAGGCTTACAAGTCATTGTCCGCTAGTTACAATACTGTATCACGTTTTTCCTTAGGTGGAATCGAATATTGATGGATTTTCCCTCATTAACTTAAAAAATGTGAAAACTATTGTGTACCTAACAAGTTTGAAAATAGCAGAAGAGACAATTAATTATATTACTAACTTGGAATATTGACCTTTTATGATTGTATAAATTCCATAGAAAAATTGCATAAAAATTTATTGCATTCTCATAATTGGTTTCTCTATTAACTGTTCTAATAATTGGTTCAATGACGCGTCTTGACTTTATGATTATATAGATTCCGTAGAAAAATTGCACTAAAATTTATTGCATTCATACAACTTGGTTTCGCTTGATTAAAGTGTCCCTTCTTGTCATATGGAAGATGAAATATTGAAATGGAGTAACATCATGTCTTTATTGCTCATTTATTATTATTTTTTTCTCAATTGACTTGGTCATACAATAGTTTCTCTCTTTGAAAAGTATTGTGGAAAATAGAAGAAGAGATGTTGATGGAAAGTTAGACAAGAATGACTTAAAATAGGAGTTCAAATTTCTACCTATCCATCTATACTAATGTTAAATTGCTATAATATTTTCAACTTAAAACACTTAATTTAGTATATTTTCTATAATTTATAATGTTATATTATATTAATTTATTTAATTTAAAATATAGTGTACTACATGATTTAGCATTCATGTGCAATGCACGTGCATCAAAGCTAGTACTATCTTAAAAACTATGTAACTTAGATTATTTTAAAATGTCAACAGGTACGTGTTAGATTCTTCAAAAGTTATGTATTTTTTAAGGAACCAACATTGGTGCAACATCATCATATTTTTGGAGAGTCTGAGCAACATAGTTCATTTATACAAGAAAATTGGAAAAAGAAGTGCAATAAGCATATAGAAGAAGCACAAAATAGAAAGAGTAGCATTGCTTAATCAGCTAGTACTGTAGCTTATCGTAATCACTAGTAATTGATGAATCAAACTTCAAGCATATCATGAATTTGGCTTAAAGACTTAGAAATCATCGTCTGCTAGTTAATACGAGACGGTCCTATATATGAAGAGTAATGGAGTTTCCCTCATTAACTAATTATTGTGAAAAGTCTTGTGTACCTAACAAGTTAGAATGTTCAAATACATTTAACTATATAGTTTTATTATTATTTTGTATTCTTCTGCTTTGTGTATCATCGAGTTCTCTTACATACTCTGATCCCTGATTTTGTAAGAACAGAACATCCTGTTATTTGGTGAATACAAAAAAAAAAGAGTCTCTTTTTCTTTTATTCATTTCTCTGTTTTGTGTTGCTAATAAGTCTATGATTTTCTTCTTTCCTTTGAGCATCATTTTTGCTCTCCCAAGTAGGCACTTTAAAACAAATATAAAACATTACATTTTAAAATAAAATGACAAAAGTGAATAAATTAATCGGTGGATTTACGTGGGAATCAGTGGTCATAGGCTACATTTCACTACAAGTCTACGACAAAAACAACTTTTAGCAGCAATAAATATACACATTAACAAAGAGTGCTAAAACCTTTACTGGTATTAATTAATTGTCATTGGATTCAATGTCTCTATAGGCTTTAGGGACACTTACAAAAAGTGTTAATTGCCGTTAAAAATACATGTTTAGTAGCGATTAAACTATAGCAGTTAATTAATTACCCCTAAAGATCATTTTTGATGTAGTGTAGATCACTACACCTTTATCTTGAGTCGAGGGTCCACTACTAGAAAACTGTAAATTACCTGGGAATTTCATTTGGGGATTATTTTCGCAGAAATTTCCTATGAATTTTCATGCGGAAATGTGAAATTCCTAAATTCTAGACTTCTCTACATGCGAAAAATAATTTCCTAGAAAAATTGGTAGGTAACTATGGCGCCATTTTTACAAAAATATTACCTGGGGAATTATTTGGGAAAAATAATTTGCAAGTAGCATTTTCATAGGTAAATTCGCAAGTAATAAAAAAAAATTAATTTTTTAGTATGTTTGCAAGAAAATTCCTAGAAAAACCTATTTGCAGATTTAGCTAGAAATAATTACTTGAAAATTTATTTGCAAATAATTTTATACGTGTTATTACCTGGGGATTTATGTTCTACGAATTTTGTTGGGAATTTATTTCTTGAGGATTTACTTGGAAATTTTCTTACTTGGAGAATTACTTGGGGATTTTATTGCTGTGAATTTGGTTGAAGATATTTTGAGGAACGCATACTTGAATTTTTTTAAATACAATTTAATTGGAATCTAAGGATTTTTTTATTTGGAGTCTTCAAGAAATATTTTCTTTAAAATATATTTAACAAAATCTAAAACTATAATAATATAAAAAATAACAATGACATTAGTAAGAATTTTATTGTTAAATATATACTCTACTTTATATTAAATAAATTATTATGCAATAATATTAATCTAACACTATATTGGAACATTACCACAAATGTCATGAACAATATTTTTAACTTATATATAGTTACAATATTTAGTCCTAAAAACCAATGATGTGATTTTTTTTTGAAAGATACAAAGCATTAAAATTATATGGCTAGTTATTTATCCTTAGAAAAATAACTATCATAAATATATTTATTTTTTATTAGATATTACTTTATATTAAATTTTGCATTATTGAATAAGTCAATCACTGTTTAAGTAGAGTAAAATTAAATTATATACATTATTAATGTGAATTTTAATCAACCTCTAGTTGATAGAATTATATTAAATGAAAAATAAATAAATTTTAACTATATATCAAATTTATATATAATTTTTTCTTTCAAGCATTAAATATGATATAATTTCTCTATAGTAAGTTATTAAATGGTATGAAAAATGGTATGCAAGATAAATGGGTGGACAGTGGGGTGAGTGGTGTTAGATGTAACTGGGAAATAATAATTAATATTATTTACAAGAAATTTTTAAAGATTTATTAGAATATCTCTATGCGGATTTACTTGCAAATAAATTGGAAAAAATTTGGGATATTTTTGGTGTTTTTTGCAAGAAAATTCGCAAGTTATTTACCTGCGAAATTTAAATCCCTAGGTAAATTACTTGGGGATTTTGAAATTCACAGGAAATAATTACCTACGAAGGTTTTACCTTCGAATTCTTTTTGATAGGAAAATCCGTAAGAAATATATTTTCTTGCGAATTTTCATTAATAATCCCCAAAAGAATCCCAATGTATAATTCACATTTTTCTTGTAGTGGTCTACGAAAACAGCCTCTCTACTACTTTGGTTATTCTCCATCTCTTCATGTTTGAACTGTATCATATAGATGGAGATTCCCTCATTAACTAAGTATGAAAAGTCTTGGAAATTTCTCATAAAATGATCTTCACCAAGTTATTCAAAACATGCTAATTAAGCAGAAAATTAAGACACATATCAAACAAAATTTTGAATAAAAAGCAAATAAAAGAAAAATAAATAAATTCCACACGGTATTATTGTTCAATTTTTTCCTCACTTGACTTAGTCAAGAAATAGTTTCTCTCATTGGAAATTTCTTAGAAGTTTTGCAAAAAAAAATTCCACATAATGGGACCAACTTCACATCATCTTGCCTAACACACATTGCAGCGATAGTTAATGACCTCGAAATGAACTCAACATCTAGAGAAAATTAGGACATAGAGAGTATTATTTTGTTAAGTCATTTCCGTCCTCTAAAAAGTCTTGTGGAACACTACAAAATATGAGTAACAAGTTATTAGAAGTGAGTAGTACTCATCCATGGACCACAAGTTGCGTAGTTGGTGATGCGAAAGTGGTACTATCTACCAACACTGACTTAAAAACTTGAGTTAACACTTGGGACAACTTTTTTTGCAACCACAAATTAGTTAGTACCCCATTTTATACCTCATAGTCTCATGCATAGACAAGTCAACAACGTTACTTTATCAAATAGTGTTTAGTTAACTGTTCGTTGTAATAATTAAGAAATAAAATAGTGTTTAGATAATTATAACACTCTTTCTTACATGACTACTTATTTTATTGACTTATTTATATATTGATGATCTTTATGAACCCATATTATTATTTTTACCTTTTTAATTCCTATTACTATTTTTATTTATTCATTATTGAATATTCTAAAGCCTACTAAACGGTAAAACCTTTTGCATTATGCAAAATAAATTGTTGTGTGTTAAAAAAAAAGATCAAATTTGTTTTTTGGTGTATTCTTTGAATTACAAGCACTGCAACAAACACTACCATTAATAGTTAAGTGTTGTTAGATCCAATGTCACTAAAGGGTTTAGGGACATATGCAAGAGTGTAAATTGGCTTTAAAAATACATATTTAGCGGCAATTAAACTTAATTAATTGCCGTTAAAGATCATTTTTGATGTAGGGAAATCAATACTATTTTAATATTATTATATCAACTTATCAAATTCAGTGCAATTATTTCAATACATTGTTTAATCTTCTTAATGTTTTGAGTAAGATTTGATTATTCTAACTTTATATTATATTTTTTCATTGAAATTTTGTGTTGTTTGTATTCTTACTTCATAAAGGGGTGTGTATATCCTACCTTCTTGAAACTTTACTCGTAGGATTACATTAATCAGTATGTTATAGGTATTCAATTTATGTAGGACAACTGAAACTAGTATATATATATGTGGATAATGCTGATTGATTTGTAAAAAGAGAACAAACATCCTGTTATTTGCTGAAAACAAACAAACAAAAAATGGGACGTTTCTTTTTCTTTTATTCATTTCTGTTTTTTGTGTTGCTAATAAGTGAATGCTTTTCTTCATCCTTTGATCATCATCTTTGCTCTCCCACTGAAGCTTCCTCTTTGCTTCAGTTCAAACAATCCTTTCAAATTCTGTCCAAAGAGTATTATATTTATAGGTGTGAAGAAGATTCTTTCCCAAAAACAAAGTCTTGGAATGAGAGTAGGGATTGCTGCAGTTGGGATGGAGTCACTTGTGACTTATTAAACGGTCATGTTATCGGGTTAGACCTTAGTTGTAGTCTGCTTGTTGGCAATTTTCATCCCAACAGCAGCCTCTTCCAACTTCATCATCTCCACACACTAAACCTTGCTTACAATTTCTTCATTGATTCTTCAATCCCACATAACATTGGCCGATTGACAAATTTGAGGCATCTCAACCTTTCTGATGCTTGGTTTCAAGGGAAAATCCCAACAGAAATCTCATACCTTTCCAATTTGGTTTCACTTGAACTTTTAAGTTATGATTTACAACTTGATGAGAGAACATTTGAAACAATGCTTCACAACTTTACAGATCTGGAATTACTAGCTCTCCCTCTTGGCGACATCTCATCACCGATACCTGTAAGTATTCATCCCAATAGCAGCCTCTTCCAGCTTCATCATCTCCACACACTAAACCTTCATAACAATTACTTTAATCCTTCTTCAATCCCAAATGGCATTGGCCGATTGAGGAATTTGAGGCATCTAAAACTCTCTGGCTTTGATGGGAAAATCCCAATAGAAATCTCATATCTTTCCAATTTGGTTTCACTTGATCTTTCTGGTTATGGATTACAACCTGATGAGAGAACATTTGAAGCAATGCTTCAGAACATGACAAATCTGGAGCTACTTTCTCTCTCTGAAGTCAACATCTCATCTCCTATACCTGTGAATATTTCTTCTTACTTAAGGTACCTGGATCTTGGTTATACTAATCTGCGAGGTGTTCTCACAGAGAGCTTTTTCCTTCTGCCAAACAGCTTGGAAACGCTCATATTGAGTGGTAATCATCTTCTCAAAGGAGTTTTTCCAAAGATCCACTGGAGCAACACTCTGTTAATGGAGTTGGATATTTCATTCACAGGCATCTCTGGTGAGCTGCCTCATTCAATTGGCACCTTCAGTTCATTGAATATCTTGAACCTCCAACAATGTCAATTCTCTGGTTCCATTCCTGATTCCATAGGCAACCTAACACAAATTAGGGAGTTATGGTTTCGGGGTAATCGTTTCACTGGCCATATTCCTTCCACAATCTCTAATTTGAAGCACCTCAGAATTTTATATCTTTCTGACAATTCCTTTTCAGGTGAAATTCCTGCTGTTTTCTCTAACCTCCAAGAGCTACGTACTTTACATCTTTCTTATAACAGCTTCATCGGTTCATTTCCCGCTTCAATTTTAAGTTTGACACATCTTCAATACTTAGGATTGTCGACTAATTCCCTATCTGGCCCACTGCCTAGCAACCAAAGCATGCTTCAAAAGCTAACTTTTGTGGATTTGTCATACAACTCACTGAATGGTACCATACCATCTTGGGTGTTTAGTCTACCTTTGCTAGCTTCAGTGTCGCTCCAACATAACCAATTCAGAGGACTAGCCGATGAAGTGATCAAAACAAACCCAACATTAAAACAACTGCATTTAAGCAATAATCAACTCAGTGGTTCTTTTCCTCAATCACTTGTGAATCTCACAAACCTTGAAACCCTTGGAATTTCATCAAATAACATCACCATTGATGAGGGAATGAATATCACCTTTCTTAGCCTATCATCTTTATTCTTATCATCTTGTGAACTGAAGGATTTTCCACACTTCTTGAGAAATGTAAAGACACTTGTCTACTTGGATATTTCTAACAATAAGATATGTGGTCAAATCCCTAACTGGTTTAGCGGCATGAGGTGGGACTCGTTGCAGTTCCTAAACATTTCTCATAATTCATTAACAGGCCACCTACCACAATTTCATTACTATAACCTACGGTATCTTGATCTGAAATTTAACTCCCTTCAGGGTCCACTACCTTCATCCATTTGTAACATGAGTTCGCTTATCTTATTAGATTTATCACGCAACAACTTCAGTAACTCGATTCCAAGTTGCTTGGGAAGCATGGCTAGTCTAACGGTGTTGGACTTAAGAAAGAACAATTTCACAGGGAGTCTTCCTCCATTATGTGCACACAGCACTTCATTGAGTACCATTGTCGTAAATGGTAATCGATTTGAAGGACCTGTTCCTGTGTCGTTGCTCAATTGTAATGGTCTACAAGTCCTTGATGTAGGGAACAATGCTATAAATGACACGTTTCCAGCTTGGCTCGGAACTCTTCAAGAGCTGCAGGTCCTTATATTAAAGTCGAACAAGTTCCATGGACCTATAAGTACGTGTCAGACTAAGTTTTGCTTTCCCAAGTTGCGAATTTTTGATCTTTCTCGTAATGATTTCAGTGGCTCACTTCCTGCAAAAGTTTTTGGAAACTTCAAGGCAATGATCAAATTAGATGGTGAAGACACAGGAAATATCA
>NC_064285.1:66441220-66486118 GCF_019186545.1 Solanum stenotomum
TGGAGTCTCATGTTTAAATATCGTAAGCCAAAATGGTTTGTGGAATTTTTCGATGGACTCATGCCTCAGAAAAGAAGAAGGCCAAAGAAGAGAGCTCAGAGACGACGGACTTAATGGAAGATTGGGAGGGCCAACTTGTCTTTGTTTGATTTTGTGGACTAATAAGTGAACTTTTCTGGTTCTGTTTTTATCTTTTTAATTTTCCGTTTGTTGTTTGTATATGTTTGATAGCAACATAATTATTATATGTGTGGTATTTTAGTATCAATGGTTATTCAAGTTAAGTCTATTTTTGTTTCAAGTTGACTGAAGTGATCTACACAACCGCTCATTAGCTATGTTACTCAGACTCTTCAAAAATGTCAATGGGTACGTGTTGGATTCTTCAAAAGTAATGCAATTTTTAAGGAACCAACACGGGTGTCATTATATTTTAGGAGAGTCGAAGCAACATAACTCATATTTATTAACATTTTCTGTTTCTGCATTTCTTTCTTTTAAAGATCATTGCTTTGATCTTAATGGCTTTCAACCCATATTAGGAACACTTGAAATAGCCGAACTCATACACACAGAGGATAGCAACTATTGAGCTGTTGACTGAAGTGATCCACTTATTAGTACAACAAAACAGGAAAAGGCTACATCCACCTCTGGGGTTCATGTTGTTTTGTTTCTTCAAATGCAAAACACTCTCTATCAAGATTTTCTTTATTTTCAAGGTTCAAATCCGAAACGCTTGGTTCAATTTTACCTGGAACCATGCATTTAGCATAACTATATGTCCTATTGCATTATAGTTATTATACAAATTGGAAAAGTTCAAGGAATAATAACACCATCTCAAAAGTTGGGTGTGTAACTGAAAATCTAAATCAACTTTAGGGGTATACTTAGGGCTGTTCAAAACCGAACCATAACCGATAAGCCAATCGCAAAATTGGCTTATTGGTACTGGATTATCGAATTAACGGTTGGTCAACGGATTAAAATTTTATAGTTAACGGTGCGGGGCAGATTACTCAATTTCCTTCTGAACATAAATGAAGGAAGCTGAATTAACAGAGAAACTTCATTAACAAGAAGCTAACATTGAAGGAGAGAAACTCTCATTGTTTGAGCTCAAAGACTAACTATTACAATGCTAAAACATACTATTGCGTAAAATCTGTAAATCAATTAAGATCGCCTATCACAGTAATTACTGTGTGTGGCTCTGATACCATGAACGTAAATGAAGGAAGCTGAATTAACAGAAAAACTCCATTAACAAGGAGCTAACATTGAAGGAGAGAAACTCTCATTGTTTGAGCTCAAAGACTAACAATTACAATGCTGAAACATACTATTTATAGATTCTATCTTCTAACTAACTAACTAACTAACTAATCTGAAAGAAATTAGTTATAACAAACAATACAAAAGGTCTATACTACCCTTGATCATCTAGTGAATTAACCAACTACTCAACTACACCACACTCATATCTTATCACCTTCCAGGGTAAACCGTTAACCTTTTAAAAATTATCGTAGTTAGGATATCAATTAAGTAAATACTAATGCGCTTGCACCCTCAAAATTTAGTTCACATGTGTCTCACTGTGATTTACAATTACTGAATTAACAGCTTAAGTAGGGCTAGAAAAATTGTTTTGTTTGATGGGAGATCAATCTAATTGTGAGTGAAAGTGAAAGAAAGGAGCACGAAATGTTGGAGCCAATGCACCAACCGATAACCATCCATTAATTCTATGTAGGAGATATTTGTCTCAAATAACATCACCATCGATGCTGGAATACAAATCACTTTTCCTAGCCTAGAAGTTTTGCAGTTATCATCTTGTAATCTATATGATTTTTCATACTTGTTGAGAAATGTAAAGACATTTGTGTACTTGGATATTTCTAACAATGTTGCTCCCAATTGCGCACACAAGTGTATGTGGTCGCGCAAGTAATATAGTGACTCTTAACAGAATCGGATTATATATCGAACCCAAAAGACTTGTCAATTAACTATTTTACTAAATTATACTAGTCTAATTATTTATTTAAGAGTGCCAAAAGAATTGACTTTTATTTAAATAATAAGAATGCAAGAATTAATAATAAAATTACTTACAATGGTTGAAAAATTTCAGGGCCGCAACATGCATAGGGTTCATGTATCACATCTCATGTATGAATTAACTACAATTATCAAATTACTGATTTATAGAGTTGATTTTATGATCGATCATGGTCTCCTGACCTCTAATCGGCTACTCCAATTAACTGTCTAACTACATCGTTGAGCGCAGATAGACAATCCTAATTGGCGAGCATTTATATTTCATCATGTTTCGTAACCAAGCTAGGTGTTTGTCCGGNGTCCTTAAGACAGCAAAGCTGGTCTTCTGTAGGAAATATTTGTCTCAAGTTCACATTTGATATGTGTTACACATGGTTCTGTATATGTGGATAGGAAAAATCTATGTAGGAGATATTTGTCTTAAATAACATCACCATTGATGCTGGAATACAAATCACTTTCCCTAGCCTAGAAGTTTTGCAGTTTTCTTGTAAACTGAAGGATTTTTCACACTTGTTGAGAAATGTAAAGACATTTGTGTACTTGGATATTTCTGCTCCCAATTGCACACGCAAATGTATGTGGTCGCGGAAGAAATATAGTGACTCTTAACAGAATCGGATTATATATCGAACCCAAAAGACTTGTCAATTAACTATTTTACTAAATTATACTGGTCTAATTATTTATTTAAGAGTGCCAAAAGAATTGACTTTTATTTAAATACTAAGAATGCAAGAATTAAATAATAAAATTACTTACAATGGTTGGAAAATTTCAGGGCCGCAACATGCATAGGGTTCATGTATCACATCTCATGCATGAATTAACTACAGTTATCAAATTACTGATTTACACGGTTGATTTTATGATTAGTTGTTTAACTACATCGTTGAGTGAGGATAGACAGTCCTAATTGACGAGCATTTATATTTCCTCATGTTTTGTGACCAAGCTAGGTGTTCGTCTGAGCGTCACTCCTAAACACAAATCAACTCAATTTAATGGAAGATCAACCTTTTTGTATCCATTGGTCTATCTACCTTAGTGTCTCCTGATTTTAAGAGTAGACAATAGATTTATCTCTATGATGGCCAGTCAAGAAATACTAAAACAAGAATACAAAAGTAATTTAAGCGATAACCAATCATTAATTCAAAATAATCGATGTTCAACACTTACACATAGCTACAACCCTAGAACAAGGGCCTTTAACTACTAATGTCTAAGAAAATATATAGAAGCCTAAAAAGTATTGACAACTTTATAGTTATACCTATGATTCATCTCCCCCAATAATTATTTCTATGGACTATTTATAGATATAGAAAATTCCAAATAAAATAACTGAGTCCAAAACAAATCGGAAAATCAAAACCAAACGGAATTTGACTTCCACGTCAACAATGGTCGTCCAACTGCCTCAATTCTCTTTGCTGCCTTCAGAATCAGCCACGTGGCAACTAATGTAGGTAAACTTCATTAATTTCCTTTCTTTGTACGTTTGAATAAATTAAGTTGTCTGCTTGATTTTCTTCTATAATCTTTCATCTTTAATTCGTTTTAGGTCCAAATTTTTTCATCTTCACACCAATTTAATCTTATAAATAAAATACACTACTTAGCATAATTCATAAAATTCATGCTAAAAAAGGACAGATATATATAATAAATGTAAGGTAAATAATGATTAAAATATATATTTTTAGCCTCATATCAATAAGATTCGTGGTCAAATCCCTAACTGGTTTAATTGCATGAGGTGGGGTTCGTAAACCTTTCACATAATTCATTAACAGGCCACCTACCAAAATTTCATTACCATAATGTAGAGTATCTTGATCTTAAATTTAACTCCCTTCGGGGTCCACTACCTTCATCCATATGTAACCTAATATATATTCCTTTAACAATCTGTACATTGAGGCAACTCACACTTTTAGATCTTTGGAGGAGAAATTCCTGCATTTGAAAGTTCGATTTTTTTGTGTTTGCCGTAGCAGTGGACTTAAAGGCCTATTCATCCTTGTAATGAAAATTGAACATGAATGAAAATAAAAACCAAATGAAAGAAAAAAAATATGGAGTATATATTATTTTGTTAGGTCTTCTTCGTCCTCTAACAAACACTACAAAATATGAGTAATAAGTTGTTAGAGGTGAGTCGTACTCATCTATGGATCACAAGTTGCGTACCTTTTATGATTGTATAGATTCAACGGAAAAATTGCATAAAAATTTAATGCATTTGTACAACTTGGTTTCCTCTATTCCGAATGTACAATTAATTGTTTTCACAATTGGGTCAATGACGCATTTTGACCTTTTATGTATATAGATTCCATGGAAAAATTGTACTAAAATTTATTGCATTCATACAACTTGGTTTCGCTTGATTAAAGGGACTAATTTCACATCATCTTGCGTAACACATACTGCAGAGATAGTCGATCTATGACCTCGAAATGAACAATAACATCTAGAGAAAATGAGGACATAGTGAGTATTATTTTATTAAGTCTTCTTCGTGCTCTAAAAAATCTGGTGAAACACTACAAAATATGTGTAACACGTTGTTACACATATCTAGTACTCATTCATGAAGTACAGGTGACTTTGAGTCTTCCTGGAAATTGACTTTAACACTTAGGACAACTTTTTTTGCAACCACAAATAATTACCTCATTTTATTTGTCTGGATGTGTTTATTTTCTTTGTTAATTTGTACCTCATAGTCCCATGCATAGACAAGTCAACAATGCTACTTTATGAAATACCGTTTAGTTAATTGTTTACTTTATTTAATGTGGAGATCGTTGTAATAATTAAGAAATAGAATAGTGTTTAGTTAATTATATCATTCTTTTTTACGTGACTATTTATTTTATTGACTTATTTATATCTTGGCAATTATCATGAACCCACATTATTATTTTTACGTTTACCTTTTTTATTCTTCTTTCTATTTTATTCTTTCATTATTAAATACTAGTGAACTTATCCGCGCTTTGCGTGGTTCCATTAATGTAACAAAGGCGTACAATTTTAACCCTTTCATCGTTATTATTTTCCTAAGATTTCAAGTTATAAATGTAATTTTACAAATTTAGAAATTTGATTTTTTTTAAAAAAAAAAAAATTCTTGATCATATTCTCATTACCATGAAAATAATATTTTTTGTTGCATTAATGATATTTTGAAATCTTCTATTTTCCTGTTTGTTATGTTTCTTGATTACCTACGCTTCTTTGTGTGTATCTTTTTTCCCATATTGTTTTTTTACTTAAATAATCTTTTCTCGTGTAATCTCATTCTTTTTTGTATTTATCTTAATATTATTTTTCAATTATCCTTTATTTCTACTCTTATTTGCACTCTTTACCCTTGTTTAATTATTCAATTCCTCTAAAATAAAAAACTATTACTTCTTTCCTAAAATAATCAAAATATTGTATCAATAATTGCACCTACGAATTTACTCTGTTATTTTCAAAAATTATTCTTAATAAGCATTTTTATTGTTGTTATTAAAAAAATGACTAACTCACTTTAGAATCGAAACTCAAACAAGGTGAGGTTATGAAGGAGTCTATAAAGGTAACCTCAATGGTCGTCTTATTGCGAAAAGGGTTATAAATTCGAGTAAGTAAGTAAATAAAAAAGAATTTATCGACGAAGCAAAACGTTCCATGTTACATATAGTTGCCCCATTGAGATTTTATTTAATGACCGAGAAAGAGTTCTTGTTTTTGAACTTGTGCCCAATGAAATGACACTTTTGTGGTACTTTATGTGTTGTTTTAAAATGCCATAAATTTGTATATTAAATAATTGAGAGTTATGACAATGGAAGATTTGAATATTATTATAAATACTATTAAGAGCAGAATTTATGAAGATGAACCTGTGTGAGCTAGCTCACGGAGATAACTTTTTTAAAATAAAAGAAGAGTCAACAAAAACAAAGAGAAAGAAAAAAATAGATAAATAATTAAGATCATTGTCCATAAAATATGGCAACTCTACCATTTCTATTACCACACTTTGTCCGAGTAAATATATCACATACTAATTTTCAATAAATTTAATTCGTAGTCAATATAGAAATAATAAACTATCAACACATATATATGTATTAGATTGCAGCACGGATTTTAATACCCATTACAATGAAAAACGAAAATACATACATATGTTCATGATTCTTTAATTATTTCTCATATAAATCTGCTTGGCAATGTGACAAATATTACAGTTACACAATAACGTAACTCACTTGATTAACATATATTTGAACTTGAATAAGAAAAATATATTAAAATGATAACAATTTTTCTGACAAAAATGGTTATGTAATTGCTCAAGGATCAAGAATAGAGGTCAACTTCTCTACACTATTTAGGTACATACTTGTGGATCATAAAGGACTCGACTTCCTTTATAAATCAAATAGAAGACACTACTTAATTATAGATACTCTATAATGCAGAAACTATTTAAACATATAAATATGTGATAGCAAGAAAATAGAAGTGCTAGATTTACTATATGAGATGATGTTTATGATAAATATGCACACAAATATAAATAAGAAATATTGTCAATTATGACCTAATATTTTTTTACTCCTCCCTAGTATAGTACCCATCCTTTTTGCTTTGTTGTGACTCAACTCTCAACCTTTGGATTGAAAGCATCCTTTTTGCTTTGTTGTGACTCAACTCTCAACCTTTGGATTGAAAGTGAGAGTGTTTACACATATGAATACATGCATAAATCTATCATTCGATTTTCTATCCTTTTATTTTCCTTATAATTGTATTTCCTTTCTTACCTCTTCTTCTCAGGCCTCAGTCCTCAGTCCTCACCCATCATTTACACTCACCAAATGCAGCATATACGTCCAAAAGTACTACTGGGAGAGAAAAAAGAGAAGGATCTCAAGTACAGAGAGAAATTCTCTAAAAAATTAGCTATGTAGAAAAAGGGATAATCTTGAAAAAAATGTAAAGTAAAATAACATGAAACAATTATGACACAACGAATTAGTCAATGTAAAGGCCAAATTATAAGAAAATAAAAGAAGAAGATACCTTTGCCATATATCTTAGTACGTATACTATATGAGTTGAAAATTGAAATATAAGACCAAAAAACCTATTTTGGTACTCCTTTTAATAACCTGTCAAACGGTTAGAAGAAGAGAAAGGTGTATGAAAGGATGGTCTTTTCATCTCCCATTTATTTGATTTAAATGTGTTTTAATTCTAATAGATGTCTCAAACAGAACGTGTTTCCTCACTAACTGCTTCATTAGAAATTTTCAGTTTTGTTTCTTCATGATTAATGCATTTAGAAATAAGATAAATAAAAAAACAAACATAAAAAATCCAAAAAAATAGAAGAAGAGAAAATAGATAAATAGGAATGGAGATCATAGAGAGGTGCCACATCACACATAAAAAGTCCAAATAAAAAGAGAAAATAGATAAATAGGAATGGAGGTCATAGAGAGGTGCCACATCACCTCCTCTATGTTCCTCCTTTATATATATATATATATATATATATATATATATATATATATATGATTCTAATGTCTACCAAACGGTAAAACCTTTTGCATTATAAAAAGGGAAAATGCATAAGTACCCCCCCCAGCCTATACCCGAAATCTCAGAGACACACCTAACCTTTACTAAGGTCCTATTACCCCCCCGAACTTAATTTATCTATAATATTCTACCCCTTTTCGGCCTACGTGGCACTATCCTTGAAAAATTTGTCAACATGCGTTGGGCCCACAAGATAGTGCCACGTAGGCCAAAAAGGGGTAGAATATTACATATAAAATAAGTTCGGGGGGGGTAATAGGACCTTAGTAAAGGTTAGGTGTGTCTCTGGGATTTCGGGTATAGGCTGGGGAGGTACTTATGCATTTTCCCTTATAAAAAATATATTGTTGGGTGTTAATAAAAAGATCAATTTATTTTTTGGTGTATTCTTTTAATTACTAGCACTACAACAAAAACAATTTTTAGCGGCAATAAATATAAACATTAATAAAGAGCGTTAAAGTTGTTACCGGCATTAGTTAAGTATCACTAGATCCAATGTCGCTAAAGACTTTAGAGACATATACAAAGAGGTTTAATTGCCTCTAAAAATACATATTTAGCGGCAATTAAACTATTATTGTTAAATAATTGCCGCTAAAGATCATTTTTGATGAAGTGAAATTGATACTATTTTAGTATCATTATATCAACTTATCAAATTCAGTGCAACTATTTCAATATCATTGTATAAACTTCGAGATAATATCTCAGATGGTCACTCAACTAAGCATTCTTTTCTCAGAAAGTCACTTAACTTTGAATTTTAACTCAAAAGTCACTTAACTATGAATTTTTTTCTCAGAAAGTCACTTAACATTGAATTTTAACTCAAAAGTCACTCAATTATGAATGTTTTACTTACAAAGTCACTCAACTATGATTGTTTTACTTACAAAGTAACTTAACATTTTTGTTAATTAAAATTTGCTGGTATAATTTTCTTATTTAAAATCAATATTTAAAAAAAAAAGTAATATCCATTAAATAATTTAATGATCCGCCCCGCTAAAAATATAATATTGATCCATTTTATTTTAATTGGAATTCAAAAATAATACTGGAATAAATTATTCCATGCATCAGAATTCCTTAAGCATTAAGGAGTCGTTTGATAGAGTGTATTAGGAAATATAATGCATGCATTAGGTGTGTGTATTAGTACCTTGTTTGATACACTTTTTCTTGTCATGTATAACTAATATTGTGTATTAAGTTGTGTATTACTAATACCAAGTAATTCTAGGTATTAGTAATACATAACATTTAACACTTGTATTAGATTAAAAAATTACAAAACTACCCTCAAAGCCTTTTTAAAACATTTCCTAACATTTTCTCTTCTTTTCATTTTCTTTCTTGCCTTTTTATTTTTATTTGTTTTTCAATGTCTTTTAATTTGTTGGTGTCTTATAGACTTTATGGCCTCTTAAGTATTTTTTTTTTTTTTAAATAATAATCTAATTTCTAACATAGTTTAATCAAAAAATTTATTATTGTGGTGATAAATTTGATAAAAAGAATTTTTTGCCAACTTTTCACAAAAATATTTTGACTCAAATAGTACAACTATTTAATATTATTTTTGAAAAAGAAGAAGAAGAAGAGTTAATGATGTATTAGCAAAGAAATCTTTTTTAATGTTTTAGCAAAAAACTTTGTTGCAAAGGAAGTGTATAAATAAATAAAGTGTGGAGGGTATTTTTGTAAACATATATTTTAAAATAGAAATTATGTAAAATTTGTTATTTCTAATACATCCAACCAAACAATGCATAAGAAATAATGCAAGCACTACTAATTAATTTCCTCTTCGTCTTCCCCCCCCCCCCCCCCCCCCCCCCCCCCCCCCCCCCCCNTTCCTCAGTTGTTGCCTCTTCTTCCTCTTTTAGTTTTTTTAATTGGAATCTATCTATCTATATATATATATATATAAAGCCGAATACCAGCCCACTGATGTGGCATGCTTCAATGGCAAGTATCACTATTTATCTATATTTTCAAAATTTTCAATTTTTACCTTCATTTTCAATTCAAAAATATGTTTACAAAATTATTCTCTTCCCTCATTATGAGCCTTCATAACATTTATTTCTTCCAAAAATAATGATACAATGACTATAAATGTACAATAACTAAAAAGGAAACGTATATCAACTCACTGATGTGGCATGCTTCAATGGCCAATATCACTATTTATTTATATTTTCAGAATTTTCTATTTTTACCTTTATTTTCAATTCAAAAATATGTTAACAAAATTATTCTCTTCCCTCAGAGCCTTCATAACATTTATTTCTTCCAAAAATAATGATACAATGACTATAAATGTACAATAACTAAAAAGGAAACGTTAATTTTGCTTAGTTTAATTTGATTAAGTTACTGCTAAATTGACAGTAACTAAAATTAACCAAAAAAATAATGTTAATTTGAGTATAGCATTAACTTAAAAAGGAACGTGAATTTTACTTAATTTAATTAAATTAAATTACTGCTAAAATTGGAGGTAACTAAAACTAACCAAAAAGGAACATTAATTTGATTAGCCGTAAGTTTTCTTATACCAAAATAATTAATGACTAAAAATTAGCACTAATTAAGAGATTTTATTTTTTCTTAATTGTGAAATTAATGATTAGTTGTAAGTTTTCTTCCTTTCCATTTTTTTCAGCAACAGTTCTTTATTATCAATTATATTAATTAGTATGTATTAATCTTTGAGTAATTATATTTTAATTAATTTTGTGTCTTTTCATATTCTATATTTTTGTACTATATATAGATTGGAATTTTTTTTTTTCTTCATGTAGTAGCTTGCTTACTATATTTCATATATTTGTTTTTAACTCGATTGTTAGTCTAACATATTTTTTTTTTCAGAGTTTGTCATTATAGTAGACATGATTTGATGAATAAGGAATAAGATTTGAAGAATGTGGAATGCGATTTATTTCAAGAGAAAAGGTGAATTGATTTAATTTATAATTTTTCACTCTTCACATATGAAACTCAGGTGACACTAATTAAATTCTCTTTGATATGTTCAATCTCTTATTTGACTTCTTGATCACCTTAATTCTCATAATGTATTGTGAGATTATGTATGTTGAAGTTTTTTTTTTTTTCGATAGAATGTGTTTGGCAAGTGGACTAACTAGTGTGGAATACAAAGTCATCCATGAGACAAAGAACAAATTGAGATGATTGATGAGAAAATTTGTGGGAGAAAATTAGGGATTCACATACAAGTAGGAGTTGAGAATTTATCTCGATAGTATCATAAATTTTCACAATATTTTGTTACATTAGATGTTTGTATGACAATTACAAGACTCCTCTTACTTGGTGAAGTTATTTCTAAATTAGATAATCAATCATTCTCTCTATTGTCACCATAGAAGTGTGCTAAATGAGTTTAGAAAACATTATTGTACATTCATCAATTTTTTGAAGAAAAAAATTTGTGCTCTTTTGAATATATTGTCTCAAAGCCTATATCAAATATGCACTTCACTTTGTTAAAAAAATATGTTGTGTGTTTGTGTTTTTATGATTTAAGTTTTATTTCATTTTTCTTTTATTTGAAATGCAAATTTACTTATTTTTAAATGTGGTTCATCTAACACTAATAAAAATATTATTTTTGTGTTTTAAATCCATATAACAAAATTAAAATTTATTTCCGCTATATGAAGTTATAAAAATATTATTTTCTATTTATTGATTTTTTATAAACGGCACGAAGCGCGGTCAAATTCACTAGTTCAAAAATAATACTGGAATAATTTCATGCATCAAAATTCCTTAAGCAGAGGAGAAAGAATCCGACAATAATTTAGGAGAATTAGCGGTAAAATAAAATGGGTCAATATTATATTTTTAGCAGGTCATTCATTAAATGATTTAAATGAATATTCTTTTATTTTTTAAAATATTGCTTTTAATAAAATTTTATACAGCAAATTTAAATTAAAAAATCAATTAAATAGGTCAATGACTTTGTAAGTAAAAATGGTGAGTTTCTTTTTCTTTTATTCATTTCTGTGTTTCGTGTTGTTAATAAGTGGATGCTTTTGTTCTTCCTTTGATCATCATCTTTGCTCTCCCACTGAAGCTTCTGCTTTGCTTCAGTTTAAGCAATCCTTTGAAATATCTGATTACTCTAGTTTTCAGTGTAATACTTCTTTCCCAAAAACAAAGTCTTGGAATGAGAGGATCGACGAAGCTGAGAGCGGGATCCAGAATTTTAGGAAGCGACAAGAATAGAGATTGCTGCACTTGGGACGGAGTCACTTGTGATATGTTAAACAGTAATGTTATCGGGTTGGACCTTAGTTGTAGTCAGCTTCGTGGAAGTATTCATCCCAACAGCAGCCTCGTCCAACTTCATCATCTCCAGACACTAAACTTTTCTTACAATTACTTTTATCCTTCTTCGATCCTACATAACATTGGCCAATTGACAAATTTGGTTTCATTTGAAGTTTCTTCTGATGTTCTTGGATTAAAACTTGATGAGAGAACATTTGAAACACTGCTTCCCAAAGGAGTTTTTCCAAAGATCCACCGGAGCAACACTCTGTTAATGGAGTTGGATATTTCATTCACAGGCATCTCTGGTGAGCTGCCTCATTCAATTGGCACCTTCAGTTCCTTGAATATCTTGAACCTCGAACAATGTCAATTCTCTGGTTCCATTGGAAATTTAACCCAAATTAGGGAGTTGTCGCTTTGGGGTAATCGTTTCACTGGCCATATTCCTTCCACAATCTCTAAATGCAAGCATCTCACACGCTTGGATCTTTCGTCCAATTCCTTTTCAGGTGATATTCCAGACGTTTTCTCTAACCTCCAAGAGCTAAGTTATTTAGATCTTTCTAATAACAGCTTCATTGGTTAAGTTCGCAAGTTGAGAACAAAGGAGGTCGCATCAGTCAAGGTTCTTTGGAGGAACCAATTTGTTGAAGAAGCTACTTGGGAAGCTGAGGAGGACATGAAAAGGAGATATCCCCATCTCTTTGAATCTGGAGAGAACGCAGTTGAAGGTAATAATTCTCTTCTTAGTACTCCTTGAATTATTGAGTAAGCATGTGCTACTTGTTTACCTTGTTGAGTGTTGAACTTGATGTTACCACCCTTAGCATAGTGAAATAAAGCTCATTCGGGGACGAATGTTCCCAAGGGGGAGATATTGTAACATTTCTCACCTAGAAACGACTAGAAAGAGTTTAAGATTTGAAAATAATCTTTTTCTGGAAAGAATGTGGAAATCTGGAAATTTTCTAAGTTAAGAATGTGAGTTTTGGTCATTTTCAAACGACCATAATTCCTAACTCAAGATTAGTTAGGAGTAGTTCTTGATATGGTTGGAAATCCCTTGGAATGATCTTTCCAACGCCGCCAAGTTTGCACGATTCCGAGTTTGTATGAGCAAGTTATGCCCTTTGGAAGTTAGGCTATTGGATTAAGGAAATGTCCAAAACCGGAATTTTAAAGGGTATTTTAGTCTTTTCACTACCCTATTATTTTAATCCAATTTTAGGAGTTTAATATGGGTCAATTCAGAACTTAGTCAGTTTTAGAAATTAGAATACGCTTAGGGCTTGGAGAAGAGTGAAAGAAAGAAAGAACGGGAGAAGAAGGCAAGAATTCGCCAAGATCATCCAAGCTTGCGAGTGGAATTCGTCGGGGGTGATCCCTATTAAGGTATGTGAGATCCTTTCATGTTGGGTTAGTTCACCCACACACCAACTTGTTTCAATTAAGCGATTTGGAGTTGTTAACATGTTAAGAAGTGAAGTTATTGTAGGACAATTGTCAAATTTTTTGTTGGTTGAGTTGTTGATGCTTGGGGGTTGATTAAATTCATGTTTCCGGGCTGTTTTTCGGGTTAGATTTGTTGTGTATTGAGGGTACAATCGATCCTAAGTGTTTGGGGAAAGAACTAGAGAAGATTGGAGGGTTTAGAGATGAAAAACGAAGAAGAAATTTCGTCTGTGGTTGCACGTCGCGCTCTTGGTCCCAGATTTTGAAAATTTCTGCTTCGCGTCGGGGAGCGGACACGAGGTGTTCTGCCTCAAAAGACGTTTTTGAAACCAAAATTTAATTATGCCTCCGCGTCGCGGACCCACCTTCGTATTTTGATTTTCGATCATTTCTCATGTTTAGCTATCTAAATCATTCCTAAACAACATGAGATCTTTCCAATCACAAATCTTAATCCTTGGATCGATAATTCAATTCAAGGATCAGTTAAGAGCCAAGTCAAGATCAGTTAAGAGTCAAAGTCAAAGAAGTTAAGAGTCAAGTCTAAAAGTTAAGAAGCAAGTCAAAGTAAAGTTTCTCAAAGTTTTCAAGAGTCTTTATTAATCGTTTTAACTTCGTTTTAAGGTTCAAGTTTCAAGTAAAGTAAAGAGTAAAGAGTTGAGTCCATTTCTCAAAAGTTATTAGGGAACTAAATATTCCCAAAGAAGTTTATAAATGTTTTCACATTTGAGCAAGAAAGGAACTATGATTTCCAAAAGAGCCTTTGGGCTAATTTTCAGAAAAGGGAACATCGATTCCAAAAGAGCCTTTGGGCTAAGCTTTGAGCAATTATCTCAAACTGAAGAAAAAGGTGTTTAAAACACATATGAGCTAAAGTATATTTTGGGAGTAGTATTGAGCACTGAATTGGGGACGCGAGTTCATATTAACTCAAATCTCCATAAGAACCATGTGGCCAACATGGGATTTAACGGGTCATACTTTTTAGATGATCACGTAAGTTAAGCTAGTTGATCCACTAAGTTAAGTAAGGTACTATATCAAGGCAAGGTATAGGATGGTCCTTGGGCAACATGAGGTAAAACGTTGTATCATCACTAGGGCTCATAGTGGTGGTTGTCAGTTAGAGAATCTCCCACAAAAGTTATATTACTTTTATATACAAGTAAAGTTAAGTTTGTTATTGCTTTATCTTTAACGAACTAAGCTATTCACACTATTTTACAAGCTTTATATATATATTGCATGTGTCTTATTGCTTTATATTGAGTTCAGTTATTCATGAGTTGTACAGAGCCAAGGTAAGTTGTGACATCTTGCAATTTGAAATAACTATGAAGAAGCTTGAAATTGGAAATAGTCATTTTTTGGAAAGAATTCAAAAATCTGGAAATTTAGTCAAGTATGGGAAAAAAAGTGAGTTTTCGGTCAACTTCAAACAATCATAACTCCTATCTCAGGATGAGTTAGGAGTATTTCAAGTTATGTTCGCAAAGTCCTTGGAATGATCTTTCCAACGCCGCCGAGTTTGCTTGATTTCGAGTTTGTATGAGTGAGTTAGGCCCTTTGGAAGTTGGGCTGTTGGCACAAGGAAGTCCGTCCGAATTTTTAAGGGTATTTTGGTCTTTTCCCTAACCATTTCTTTTGGTTATATTAAGGGTCTAGACTGATTTTAAATCAGTTTTACCTTTTAAAAGTGAGTGCTAGGGTTGTGAGTGAAGAGAGAAAGAAGAGGAGAAAGAGAAGGAAGCTAAGTTCGTCGAGATCGTCGTGGTTTTCGTCGGGGGTGATCCCTATTAAGGTATGTGAGATCATACTGTTGGGTTGGTTCATTCCCCCACACGCCAAACTCGTTTTAATTTCCGAGAAAAGATTTGGTTGTGTTTGTTGAAGTCTTGTGGTTGTGGTTGTGGTTGTTGAATTCTTGTGGTTGTGTTGAAGTTTCTTGTTGATTTGGTACATGTTTCCGGATGGAATTCCGAGTTGAATCTATTGTATATCAAGGGTTTTAATGACCCCAAGTGTTTGGGGAAAGAACCTTTGAAGTTAAGAGGGTTTAGAGTTGAAAAAAAATGAAGGAGAAAAGTTGGGCAGCTTACGTGAAACAAGTCCGTGTCGCGGACTTGTTCCCCCTGTGAACAAAAATCTGCTCCGCATCGCGGACAGGACGCGGACTCCACTATTTCAAAATTTAAATTTCGTAATTCTTCTTAAGTTTAGCTGTCCTAAATCATTCCTAAGCATCATGAGGTCTTTCCAAACACAAATCATAATCCTTGAATCCATAATTCAATTCAAGGATCAGTTAAGAGTCAATTCAAGTAAGAGTTAAGATCAAAGCCAAGAATCTAGTAAGAGAAGTTCATTTCAAGTTTTCATAGGTCTTTTACAAACGTTTTGACTTTGTTCTAAGACTATAGTTTCAAGTTAAGCAAAGAGTAAAGAGTTGAGTTCATTTCTCCAAAGTTATTAGGGAACTAAGTATTCCCAAAGAAGTTCATAAATGTCTTCACATTTGAGTAAGAAAGGAACTATGATTTCCAAAAGAGCCTTTGGGCTAGTTTTCAAGAAAAGGGAACATCGATTCCAAGAGAGCCTTTGGGCTAAGCTTTGAGCAATTATCTCAAACTAAAGAAAGATGTGTTTAAAACACTTATGAGCTAAAGTATATTTTTGGGAGTAGTTTTGAGCACCGAATTGGAGACGCGAGTTCATATTAACTCAAATCTCCATAAGAACCATGTAGCCAAACATGGGATTTAACGGGTCATACTTTTTAGATGATCACGTAAGTTAAGCTAGTGAATCCACTAAGTTAAGTAAGGTCCTATATCACGGCAAGGTATAGGATGGTCCTTGGGCAACGTGAGGTAAAATGTTGTATCACCACTAAGGGCTCATAGTGGTGGTTGTCGGTTAAAGAATCTCCCACTAAACTTATATTACTTTTATATAAGTAAAGTTGAGTTTGTTATTGCTTTATCATTAACGAACTAAGTTGTTTACACTGTTTTACAAGCTTTATGTATATTGCATGTGTCTTATTGCTTTATATTGAGTTCAGTTATTCATGAGTTGAACAGAGCCAAGGTAAGAGTTACTTTGTATTCCTTTCAAGCTTAAGTTGTTGTTTAGCTTTCCAGCTCGCATACTCGTACATTCAATGTACTGATACCAGTTGGCCTGCATCTTATGATGATGCAGACGCAGGTACCCAGGATCAGCATCCAGCATGCCGTTGATCTAGCTGAGCACTCCAGAGTCAGTGGTGAGCCTTTTTGCCTTCCGGAGGACTCTGTTATTTTGTGTTCATAGTTTTGTTTTATTAGGATCTTGCGGGGTCTGTCCCAACATCCATCTCAGTGCTATAGAGGCTTCATAGATAGTCAGTCAGTTAGTATTGAGTCTCTCATCTATGTATATATGTAAATATTCTATTTTGAGACACGAGTTGCCTTTGGCATGTTATGCATCAGTTAGGTTGTTTTATAACCTTTCATTGCATGAGCTATTCTGTTAAGTTAAGTTTCCGTTGAGTTAAGAAAGTCAGGCCAAGGGTTCGCTTGGGGCCAGCAATGGTCTTCGAGTGCCGGTCCCGCCCAGGGTGTAGGCTCGGGGCGTGACATAAGTGTTCCTTCTTACTCTTTTCAAGCTTAAGTTGTGGTTTAGCATTCCAACTTGCATGTTCGTACATTCAATGTACTGATGCCAGTTGGCCTGCATCGTCTCATTATGCAAACGCAGGTAACCAAGATCCACATCCAGCACGCCGTTGATCCAGTTTAGCACTCCAAAGTCAGTAGTGAGCCTCCTTGCATTCCGGAGGACTCTTTTATTTCGCTTTCCTAGTTTTCTTTATTTGGATGTTGTGGGGTATGTTCCAACATCCATCTCAGTATTATAGAGGCTTCATAGACAGTCAGACAGTTAGTATAGAGTCTCTTGTCTATGTATTTGCAAATACTTTGTTTTGAGACATAAGTTGCCATTTTGGCTAAGATGTTATTATCTAAACTATTGCCTTGAGTTTATTCTGTTGAGTTAAGTCTTCGGCTGAGTTAAGTAAGCCAGGGCGATGGTCTCCGAGTGCCGGCCACGTCCAGGGTGTAGGTTTGGGGCGTGACAGGCTCACTTCCTGCAAAAGTTTTTAGAAACTTCAAGGCAATGATCAAATTAGATGGTGAAGACACTTAAGAGATCAAGTACATGAAACTATCGTACGTATTGTATGAGGATTCAGTGAGTTTGGTAATCAAAGGGCACGTTATTGAGCTAGAAAGAATCAGCACAATTATGACAACCATAGATCTCTCAAGCAACCATTTTAAAGGTGTCATTCCGAAAACACCAAAGGATTTCAGCTCACTTTGGCTACTCAATTTATCCCATAACAATCTCATAGGTCATATTCCAATGGATTTGGGGCAACTGAATAAGCTTGAAGCTTTAGATCTCTCCTGGAATTGGCTCACTGGAAAGATTCCGCATGAATTGAAAAGAATGAACTTTCTGGGCTTCTTAAACCTCTCTCAAAATCATCTCATCGGTCCAATTCCTCAAGGTCTACAATTCAACACATTTGAAAATGACTCGTGTGGTGGCAACCTTGATTTATGTGGTCATCCTTTACCAAAACAATGTGGAACGAGTGATCCATTGCATGTTCCTCAACCATCAGAGTCGTATTTTTTTAGTGGATTTACGTGGGAATCAGTAGTCATAGGCTACAACTGTGGACTAGTTGTTGGAACCGTCATGTGGAGTCTCATGTTTAAATATCGTAAGCCAAAATGGTGTGTGGAATTTTTCGATGGACTCATGCCTCACAAAAGAAGAAGGCGAAGAAGAGAGCTCAGAGACGACGGACTTAATGGAAGATTGAGAGGGCCAACTTGTCTTTATTTGATTTTGTGGACTAATTAGTGAACTTTTCTGGTTCTGTTTTTATCTGTTAGAAACATAATTATATGTGTGGTATAATTCAAGTTAAGTTAGTCTGCTTGTTGTGGAAAATATTATTGAATTTCTTACAAGGATAAGGCATTTCACCTTCTAGTTCTGAGTGCTTAAAAGCAAATTGAACAAAATTGTCAACTCCTTTTAAGTAAACATCGGTCGATCTGTCAGTAGCACAAAGTTTCTGGCAGTCTTAAAACTCTCTCACAATCTTCTTGCTGGACAGATTCCTCAAGGTCTACAATTGATCAACACATTTGAAAATGACTCATATGGTGGCAACCTTGATTTATGTGGTCCTCCTTTATCAAAGCAATGTGGATCGAGTGATCCATCACATGTTCCTCAACCATTAGAGTATGAAGAAGATGAACATGCGATGAATGTGGATTTACGTGGGAATCTGTAGTCGTAGGCTACAGTTTTGGACTAGTTGTTGGAACTGTCATTTGGAGTCTCATGTTTAAATATCGTAAACCAAAATGGGTTGTGGAACTTTTTGATGCCATCGTGCCTCATGAAAATAGAAGGCCAAAGAAGAGAGCTCAGAGACAAAAAACGGACTTCATGGAAGATTGATGGGGACAACTTGTCAAGTAATATACTTTATAAATAATTACTCTAATAAGTAATGTTGGAATAATCCCATGAATATTGTTCTTTTACTTTGTCTGAAGTTTCTCTTTGTTATTTGCATCTGTTAGATACCTCTGAATTATTTTTAGCATTTGCTTCGACTACTGAATTGAAGTTAGCTTAGGTACAAATAAGGATCAAAGGGATAAAAGGAACAATAACATCAAAGTCAATTATATTCTTAAAAAAAAAAAGCTAAAAGAAAGACATCTACATTTGAAGTTCGATTTTTTGTGTTTAAGTAGCAGTGGACTGTTGTGTTGGATGGGCAGATGTTAATTTCTGACCATTTTTAGATCTTTGAATACATGTTCATTCACTTCGACTTAAAGGCCTGTTTATCTTGTAATGAAAATTGAACATTGAATGCTCAAGTGCCTGGACCTCAAGGAGGTTGAGGCGATTCTAAAATGTTTAGAAGCAAATATGGGGAAAAACATATTCTTCTGAATTTGCCTACATAGAGACAAAACAGATGATATTTTCTCAAGGTACACACAACCCTCCCCAGACCCCACTTATGGGATTACACTGACTATGTTGTTGTTATTACACTGTTTCACTTGCAAAACACTTTTGTTCAGATGTATGTTGAATGCCTAAAGACATCACATCATTCAGCGACAAATTAGACCTAAAGAATAAGGCGCAAACCAGTCGTTACAAACAACTAGTCTAGGAGGTCTTACTGTTGTAAAGTGTTTGGTAAGTAAAATTACACCTACTGTCGCGTTTATTAGGACCCGAGTAAAAAATTTTTTGTGGAAAACAGCACAAGAGACAACGCAACTAATTATGCAGGATCATATCAAACAAAAATAAAATTCCACACGGTATTATTGTTTTGTTGTTACATTCTATAAGTAGATGGAGGACTTAAATCATGTCTTCAATTATTGTTCATTTTTTTCCTCACTTGACTTAGTCAAGCAATAGTTTCTGTCATTGGAAATTTCTTACAAGTTCTGCAGAATTTTTTTCCACATAAATATGGGACCAATTTTCACATGCATCATCTTGCGTAACACACACTGTAGTGACAGTTAATGACCTCGAAATGAACACAACATCTACAGAAAATTATGACATAGGGAGTATTATTTTGTTAAGTCTTCTCCGTCCTCAAACAAGTTGTTAGAAGTGACTAGTCAAGTGATGCCAAAATTGGACAAAACAAATATTGTATAATTGGTACTATCAAACAAGATTTAAAGACTTGAGTCTTTCTGGAAATAGACTTAACACTTGGGACAAATTTTTTGCAACCACAAATTAGTTAGTGGTAGATGGGGGAAAGCACCCCATTTTATTTGTCTGGATGCATGTGTTTCTTTTCTTTCGTTAATTTATACCTCATACACTACACCAAAAGAGACCTTTAGCGGCAATTGATTTTTCTTTTAGCAGCAATATTTATTGCCACAAATACATTTACCGGTATTTGATTAAATGTCATTAGATCCAATGTCGCTAAAGCCTTTAGTGACATTTATGTCGAGTGCCGGTAAAAACCCTTATTATTGCCACTAAAAGTAATTACTTTTAGCGGTCTTTACTATTGCCATTAAAACCACCTTAGAAACAAGCATATTTGTCGCTTTTGCTATGGCCAGCAAAGATAATAATTGTAACTCAATTATTGTAACGACTTAAAACTAATCATAAATTCACCTTAATTCACATATTTAACCCTCTTTTGCAATTTCTAAAAGCCCATTAAGTTTTGGCATCTATATTTGGGTCATTCACCATGAAGTTAAGGATTCAAAAAAATTCTTTCCATATGACATTCATATTTAAACAAATTTAAATTATATATACCAACAATGTGAAGTCTATAATCAGTATAATTAAACGTGTTGTAGTTAGCATGTTGTTTACCTTGATTTGCAGGTTATTAATTTCACTTATAATGAAGAGTCATCTATAGTTACTTTTAGACGAGTTGATAGTAAGAAAATTTCTTTAAAGCTTTAGCATCAGGGCTGTCTTAACTCCTAGGCCACTAAAGTCATTGCTTGGAGCCCCATATATTTTGGGGGGCTCATTTTTTAAAAACAATTACTTATATATGTTATTTTAGAAAAAAATTATATGTACTATGAGTGTTATGATTTCTACTAAGAAAATTGCATATGAGATGAAAATAAACCTGAATTTCGTAAGAAACACTTTGATGAAAATATGGATAGCGAAATCACAAAGTCCCTTGAAGAATCTTTTAAGAGTTAATTGCTTTATATATGTAGAGTAGAGCAAACTATTTTTTCACTTCAAAATAGATTTGAATCAATTGAAGCATATGAAAATATTTTTGATTTCTTATTTAGTGGTAAAATATTGAGATCACTAGATGATGAAAATTTTAAAAAAATATTGTCTTAACCTTGAACTTTCTTTAACACGTAATAGTTATTCTGATATTGATGGTTTAGATTTATTTTTTAAATTAAAAGTGTTAAGGGAAATAATACAAGTAGAAGATAATGATCTAATGAAAATACCCTATCAAACAATAAGACTTGATTCTTTTCCAAATACACATATTGCTTATAGAATAATGTTAACAGTTTATGTAACTGTTGCCTCAGCCGAAAGAAATTTTTTCGATATTAAAATTGATTAAATCTTCTTTAAGATCAACAATGTCTCATGAGAGATTGAATGAATTAATTATATTATCATTTGAAAAGGAATTATTAAAACAAATTGATTATAAAACAGTACCTAATGACTTCGCATATAAAATAACTAAAAAAGTAGATTTTAAATAAAAGAATATATAATGAAAAAAAATTAAATATTAGGGCTCCTCTCTTAAGTCTGGCTTTAGGCCCCAAATGTTGTTGAGTCGGCCCTGTCTAGCATACAATTTTTCGAGAAACAAAAAATATAACAAACGGAGAAAAGCCTAAAATACCTTCGAACTATTGGAAACAAAGGTACACATCACTCTCTTTATACCCCACTTGTGGGATTACACTAGGTATGTTACATTGTTACACTGTTTCACTTACAAAACACTTTTGTTAAGACGTATATTGAATACCTAAAGAATAAGGCGCAAACAAGTCGTTACAAACTACTAGTCCAGCAGGTCTTACTGTTGCAAAATATCATATTTTTCTTTTTTTCCCATCAGTAGTTATGTGGAAATTTATAGACAAGTTTGTAAAACAGACTAATCAATTACTTGGAATGATCTTCAACAAATTATTCAAATCATACTAATTAACCAGGAAAACACATATCAAACAAAATTTTAAATAAAATTCCACACGGTATTATTGTCTTCAATTTCTTCCTCACTTGACTTAGTCAAGCAATAGTTTCTATCATTGGAAATTTGTCCCAAAAATCTGCAGAAATATTTTCTATAGTGAGTGTTACGTAACGGGACCTATTCACATCATCTTGAATAACAGACACTGCAGAGATATATGGTCGATGACCCCGATGTGAACAACAACATCTAGAGAAAATGAGGACATAGGAAGTACGTATTAGGCCAATCAGACCCTTAAATTTGACCTTAAATTTCATTTTGGCACTCCAACTCAACCTCGATCCATTTTAACCCTTTAACTCCAATTTTTATATTACATTTAGGCTCTTCTAAGTGATGTGGCAGAGTGTGTGCATCACGCTTTCTCTAAGAGAGTGAAAGACAAAAAAAAGTATTTTTTCTTTTAAAAAATAATAAAAGATTAACCCTTCAACTCTATTTTTTTAATGTACCATTTAAACACAAATACTAATTTTATGATTTCTTTATTTCTATATATGCTCTTCAACTGCATTTTTTAATTTAAATAATCGGTGTTCATCCGTTAGTTATTGTAAGAAATTACAAATTAACGGATGATCATTAATTTTTTATATATAAAAAAGTAACAATTTTTTTTAGAGTTTCTGTGTGTTTTTGCATGAAAAATAACCGACGAAAGTGCATTGATTTTGACGGATGATCATTTAATTTATTCAAAATATTCTTTACTATTTATAATAGAAAAAATGATTTAAAGATAAAACTAATTTTAGTTAGTACAAACACTATATAAGATCAATTTTCTCAATGCGTTTATTAGATATTTTAAATTTTGATTTGAACTATATTAAAATAGATATGAATTTTCTAAAGAAGATAATGGAACTTCATAATAGACTAAAATAACGGAGAAATAATATAGTAATTATACATTACATCATATGATGCCATAGACATATAAAATTATTAATTCAAAATTAAACTAAACAAAATCCCTCACTCAAATCGCATAAAAAAGTCATTCATTATTAATTTTCACATTGTATATAAGTATTACTTCATCAACTAATGTTTTAAAATGGATTATTTATTTTATTATCTAATCTACTTTATATTTTTTCTGCTGAAAAATTTGATAAAGGAAAAGTATAACGTACTCTCTAACTAACTATAATTACATGTGTTTTTTTTTTTTTTTTGCAAAATAAAATTTTGTAATATTTATTTTCAAAAGAATCTTTTAGTTGGTTACTCTTTTTTATTTATTTTTGGTTAATTTAAGATACATATACAAAAGAATTTTAAATTATTTTTTGAATTTTAAAATTATTGAATTTTTGTTAGTATTTTAAATTATTTTTTGAATTTTAAAATTATTGAATTTTTGTTAGTATTTTATCATGTTAAAAGAAATACAATTTGTGTAATATAATTGGTATAATTTACTAATGTTTACTTAATTAGGTTTCAGAGTTTGTGTTTGAGTGGGAATGTAATGGGAAATTTTAAAACTGCCTATTTATATTCCCCTTTTTATTTAAATATATAATTTAATTATTATTTTTAATATTAAAAAAGATCATTCAAATATTTAATTTTTAATTTTTATCTTTATATAAATATTAAAATTAGAATTTGTGTAATATAATTTGTTTTATTTATTAATTTTTAATTAATCAGATTTTAGAGTCTGTGTTTGAGTGAAAATGTGATGAGAAGTTTTAAAACTGCTTACTTATATTCCCATTTTTATTTAAATAAAGAATTTTTTTTGAATTTTTAATTTTAAAACAGATCATTCAAAGATTATTCAAAAATTTAATATTTAATTTTTATCTTTAATAAAAATTACAATTTTAAATAATACTAACAAAATAAAATTACTCATTTTTAAAACTGACCCTTTAAAATAATTAATAACTACAATTACATGTGTATTTTTTATTTTTTTTTTGCAAAATACAATTTTTTAATATTTATTTTTAAAAGAATTTTTTAGTTGGTTACTCTTTTTATTTCTTTTTGGTGAATTTCAAATTGTTTTTTTTTTAATTTTAAAATTGTTGAATTTGTATAGTGCGTGTATCACTTTTTACTTCTCCTATTAATCGCTCTAAATTCAAAAGTGTAATCAATTAATATAAGCAATATATATATATATATAAATTGATATGAAGAAAATTGTGGCGAATAATTTAATATTTAATATTTAGCAATAAAAAGTATGATAATTTCCTACAATTGTTTTTTACAAAAAGGTTTACATTAAAAATATGATAACTTCCCAAAAAAAGAAATACATGCTTAGTAAAAAAAATTGCTATTAAAAAAAGAGTTTTAATATTGACTACTTATTTTATTGACTTATTTATATATTGACTATTTTCATGAACCCATATTATTATTTTTACCTTTTTTATTCCTATTACTATTTTTATTTATTCATTATTGAATGTCGTAAGTCTGTATTTATGTATTTGGGCTCAAATTAGCTATTTGTGACTTAATTGGAAGCTTAGTTTGCTAACTACTAACCAAAGTTAAATTTATGGTTATTAGCGTAAAAGGAATCAATTTTAACATTAAAATATGACCCTCATTTGATGTTTCTTGTCATACTTTTAAAGTCATTATTGCATTTTATTACTCATTACAGGCATATTTTCATAGAATTTTAATTGTTCTTACTGATCTATAAAAATTTAGATGGAACACACGTGGAACTCAGAAACTAGTATATATATATATATATATATATATATGAATTGATTTGTGAGAAGAGAACAAACATCCTATTATTTGGTGAAAACAAACACATAATGGTGAGTCTCTTTTTCTTTTATTCATTTCTCTGTTTGGTGTTGCTGATAAGTCTATGCTTTTCTTCTTCCTTTGATCATCATATTTGTTCTTCCAGTGAAGCTTCTGCTTTGCTTAAGTTCAAACAATCCTTTGAAATCACCGACTACCTTAATTGTTTGGTTGAAGAAGACCAACATATTGATTACCCAAAAACAAAGTCTTGGAATGAGAGTATGGATTGCTGTAGTTGGGATGGAGTCACTTGTGACATATTAAACGGTCATGTTATCGCGTTGGACCTTAGTTGTAGTCAGCTTCGTGGAACTATTCATCCCAACAGCAGCCTCTTCCAACTTCATCATCTCCAAACACTAAACCTTGCTTACAATGACTTTTATCCTTGTTCATTCCCAAATGGCATTGGCCGTTTGAGGAATTTAAGGCATCTCAACCTTTCTGACTCTTCCTTTTATGGTAAAATCCCTACAGAAATCTTAGACCTTTCCAATTTGGTGTCACTTCATCTTTCTGCTGGTCAGTATGGATTACAACTTGATCAGAGAGCATTTGAAACACTGCTTCAGAACTTCACAAATCTGGAGCTACTTTCTCTCCCTGGTGTCAACATCTCATCTCCGATACCTGTGAATATTTCTTCCTCCTTAAGGTACGTGGATCTTCAATATACTAATCTGCGAGGTGTTCTCATAGATAGCTTTTTCCTTCTACCAAACTTGGAAACACTCATATTGCGTGGGAATGACCTTCTCAAAGGAGTTTTTCCAAAGATCCACCGGAGCAACACTCTGTTAATGGAGTTGGATATTTTATCCACAGGCATCTCTGGTGAGCTACCTGATTCAATTGGCAACTTCAGTTCCTTGAATACCTTAATACTCAATGCATGTCAATTCTCGGGTCGCATTCCTGATTCCATTGGAAACTTGACACAAATTAGGGTGTTGTTTTTATCGCATAATCATTTCACTGGCAATATTCCTTCCACAATCTCTAAAATGAAGCAGCTCTTAAGTTTAGATCTTTCTGATAACAGCTTCATCGGTCCATTTCCCTCTTCAATTCCAAGTTTCACACATCTTCAGTACTTATACTTGACGAGTAATTCCCTATCTGGACCACTTCCTATAAATGGAAGCATGCTTCAAAAGCTAACCGAACTGGATTTGTCTTACAACTCACTGAATGGTACCATACCATCTTGGGTGTTTAGCCTCCCTTTGCTATTTCAATCGGATCTCCATAATAATCGATTTAGTGGACTACCCGATGAGCTCAAAATAAACCTACCATTAGTACACCTGGATTTAAGCCATAATCAACTCAGTGGTTCTTTTCCTCAATCACTTGCGAATCTCACAAACCTTTATTCCCTTGAACTTTCATCAAATAACATCACCGGTGATATTGCGGGAATCAATATCACTTTCCCTAGCCTAGGATTTTTGCAATTATCATCTTGTGAACTGAAGGATTTTCCACACTTCTTGAGAAATGTAACGACACTTCGGTACTTGGATATTTCTAACAATAAGATTTGTGGTCAAATCCCTAACTGGTTTAGCAGCATGAAATGGAACTCGTTGCAGTCCCTAATCCTTTCTCATAATTCATTAACAGGCCATCTACCACAATTTCATTATTATAAGCTAAAGTATCTTGATCTGAAATTTAACTCCCTTCAGGGTCCACTACCTTCATCCATTTGTAACATGAGTTCACTTTCCTTATTAGATTTATCACGCAACAACTTCAGTAAAGGTTCGAGACCTGCATGGGCCAAAATTATATTATTTACTGGGAAGTCCTCGTGTTGCATCCCTCCTTTTCAGGGTTTTTGCACTCGATAAGCTACCCTCGTTGAGTTCTGCGTCCTTGGTAATCCTCAGTCATGGCGGAGCAGACAGAGAAGGCGTTTTTGAAGCAGCCTGGTGTTTTTCTAAGCTCTAAGAAGACCGGGAAGGGAAAGAGGCCAGGAAAGGGAGGAAATCGATATTTCAAGAGTATCGGTTTAGGATTCAAGACTCCTCGTGAGGCTACTGAAGGTACATACATTGACAAGAAATGTCCATTCACTGGCAATGTTTCTATCCGAGGTCGTATCCTTGCTGGTACATGCCACAGTGCTAAGATGAATAGAACCATCATTGTTCGACGCAATTACCTACATTATGTCAAGAAGTATCAGAGATACGAGAAGAGGCACTCAAATATCCCAGCTCACATATCACCATGCTTCCGTGTGAAAGAGGGAGATCATGTTACTATTGGACAGTGCAGGCCTTTATCCAAAACCGTGAGGTTCAATGTTTTAAAGGTGATTCCAGCTGGTTCTGGTGGTGGAGGGAAAAAAGCTTTTACCGGGATGTAATCTTCATTCCTCCATTTCAAAATTTGTTTTTTTTGTAGGAATATGATGTCAAAACTTTTCTGCTTCTACTGAGTTATCTTCAAATTTTGAAACTTAATATGCCAGCAAGNTATAAATGACACGTTTCCAGCATGGCTAGGAACTCTTCAAGTGTTACAGGTCCTTATATTAAAGTCGAACAAGTTCCATGGACCTATAAGTACGTGTCAGACTAAGTTTTGCTTTCCCAAGTTGCGAATTTTCGATCTTTCTCGTAATGAATTCAGCGGCTCGCTTCCTGCAAAAGTTTTTAGAAACTTCAAGGCAATGATCAAATTAGATGGCGAAGACACAGGAGAGATCAAGTACATGAAACTATCTGACACATCTTATGAGGATTCAGTGAGTTTGGTAATCAAAAGGCAGGATATTGAGCTACAAAGAATCAGCACAATTATGACAACCATAGATCTCTCATGCAACCATTTTGAAGGTGTCATTCCGAGAACACTAATGGATCTCAGCTCACTTTGGCTACTCAATTTATCTCATAACAATCTCAGAGGTGATATTCCAATGAAACTAGGACAATTGAATATGCTTGAAGCTTTGGATCTCTCTTGGAATCGGCTCACTGGAAAGATTCCACAGGAATTGACAAGAATGAACTTTCTGGCCTTCTTAAACCTCTCTCAAAATCATCTCGTTGGATCAATTCCTCAAGGTCGACAATTCAACACATTTGAAAATGACTCATATGGTGGCAACCTTGATTTATGTGGTCTTCCTTTAACAAAGAAATGTGGAACGAGTGATTCATCGCATGTTCCTCAACAATTGGAGTCCGAAGAAGAAGGCGAGTCATATTTTTTTAGTGGATTTACGTGGGAATCAGTAGTCATAGGCTACAGTTTTGGACTCATTGTTGGAACTGTCATGTGGAGTCTCATGTTTAAATATCGTAAGCCAAAATGGTTTGTGGAATTTTTTGATGGAATCATGCCTGACAAAAGAAGAAGGCCAAAGAAGAGAGCTCAGAGACGACGGACTTGATGGAATATTGAGAGGGGCCAACTTGTCTTTAGTTGATTGAACTTTTCTGGTTCTGTTATTGTGCTTTAATTTTCTGTTTTTGTGTGTTATTTTAGTATCAATGGCTATGTTAATCTATTTCTGTTTCACGTTGACATAAGTGATCTACTCAGCCACTCATTAGCTCAGATTTTTCAAAAAAGTTATGTATTTCTTAAAGAACCAACATCATCATATTTTAGGAGCGCGGGGTTCCTCATATATTAGCTTAGGTACAAATAACATGAAAGTCAAATATATTCTTAAAAACAAGCTACAAGAAAGACAACTTAATGTGATAGAAAACTATTGTGTACCTAACAATTTTGAAAATAGCAGAAGTGACAACTAATCACTAACTCAGAATATTGATCTTTTATGATTCTATAAATTTCATGGAAAAATTGCATCAAAATTTAATGTATTTGTACAACTTGGTTTCCTCTATTCTGAATGTACACTAATTGTTCTCATAATTGGTTCAATGACGTGTCTTGACCTTTTATGATTATATAAATTCCGTGGAAAAATTGCACTAAAATCCTCAATTGACTTGGTCAAAAAAGTATTGTGAAAACAGAAGAAGAGATGTTGATGGAAAGTTGGACAAATCATCATATATCTATCTATCCATCTATATTATTTTTAAAAAAATATTAAATTAGTATATATTAAATTAGAAATTCATAAACCATTTTATCAAGATCACTAGTAATTGATGAATCAAACAGAACATATGATGATGCTTCATCTACATGATGTAGAAAAATTGAAAATATGTAGACTCACACGTCCTATGTGACATAATACACATGTATATAACGTTACATAAACACAAGGTAGAAAAACTGAAAAATGTGTACTACTCCACTAGAACTGTATCATATTTGTCCTTTTTCCCACCTGTAGTCTTTGTGGAAATAATTGGCTTAAAAGAACAAAATAAAATTCCACACGGTATTATATCTTATCATATATTATCATATCATCATATATCATATCTATATATATATATATATAAATCTGAATCTAGAATCACTGATGTGGCAGCCTCCAATGGCCAGGATTTGCAATTATCTATTTTATCTTTTTAATTAAAATAAAATCTGAGTTTTTTTCTAAAATAAAAACTTTAATGAATTAAAAGATCNTATTACCATTTTCAAGGTACAAAAAAGATCTGATTTTCCCACTTTTAGTTATTTTTTTTTCACTAATTCTTTTCATTTTATTTAATAAGAATAAAGTCCAAAAGTCCATTTAATGTGGGTAACATCTTATAAACAGAAGTTCAAAGATCACAATTGATATCACAATTGTTTCTAAGCCAAAATGGTGAGTCTTATTTTGAGTTTGAACTTCTTTTTCATTTCCTCTATTAATGTTTTATTAAATTCTTCGAGCTTGGTTCTTAAAATTTCTCTATTAAGAACTTGTCATCTTTTTTCTTTTTAACTTTCATAAGAGTTTTAGGTATTTACAAATGTATATTCAATTTTGATATGAAATTGTTGGAGTATATGGGTACTACAAATAGAGGTTAGAGGCTATTTGAAGGAATTGCTTTTCCGATCGTATGAAGGGATTGTTGTGCACAAGTGCAAATACGATTAGATTTGTTATGCACATGAAATACTTTTTTTCATATCAAATTGAAGATCACATGAGGTAAAATATTTTCGTAGTATATATTGAAATTTTTATGAATATTTTAATTTATTTCTCCAAATAAATTATTTTTTTGTACAAAAAATGTGATGAACATATCTTTTGATATCTATATTTCTTGTTTAACAGTGATGATTTAATCTTGATGTCGAGCAGAGTTGTTGTATACGGATTTCGTGAAGTTCATGCTTATTATAATCACATTCTTTCTTCCATTTTGAATCTCCAGGTAATTATTTTTCTAATTTTAAGATTGCCTTTCTCTTCTTTTTTTTTTTTCCATTTCTATTTCATTTTTGTTTTTTTGGTGAAAACGTTTGAGTTCTTATACCATGAAACTTTTTTTTTTCTTTTCCTATTTGCCTTTTTCCATTTATCAGGTATGTTTCTGGTAAATTTCTCAACTCTTTAAATATAGGTAGTAAGAATACTCTTTGCAATAATAAATAAATATGATTTACAAAACAATAGCATGCACTTTTTATTTATCGATATATAATTCATTCCCTTTAGGATCAAGTTACCGTGAATTTTTAATTGCAATTTTTTAGAATTAGATTTTCCCAATTCAAGAATCTCTTAATATACTTTCTAATTAGTAATTATATGAATATTTAATACTACATTATAGTAATTATGTAGAAATAAAAGGCTAGAGAATTTACATAATCTCAAAAATATCCAATTATGAATATATGTTGTAATCAATATAATGCAGTTAGAGAACATTTTTACTATCATAAATACTACTACTAGGTATCCGTAATTGTTATTTTAATTTTAAAACTGTCTTTCTCTTCTTCTTTTTTCTCATTTCTATTTCATTTTTGTTTTTTTTATCAAAACGTTTCAGTTCTTATACCATGAAATTTTTTTTTTTTTTTTTCATATTTGCCTTTTCCCATTATATTTAATTAATAATTAGATATTAAATAATAGCATATTAAATAGTTGCACCACTCATCAAAAATTGTTCCTATTATCTTCAACCATATTAATAAACCAAGAAGACATAATTCCTCATTAAACAACTGTATAATGTCATTAGGTAAAAACCTTTTCATTTTCTCTTATTTATTTTTTTATATTTTAGAATCCAAAAAGACATAATTTTACATTAAATATTATATTTCAAATCAGTTATAAGTCTTTTCACATCTCCTAATATCTCCTATTTATATTTAGATCATATTACCACTATGTATCTAATTGTATGAGCTGTAGAAACTGAACTTAAGTAAGGTGGAGCAGTACTTTTATTGTTCTCTTTTCTTTATTTTTTCAATGAAAATACTTTTGTTTTATAAAGTCTTGATTTGATGTCTAATTATATGAATGCTCAAATCTGAACTTATGTAGAGGGAGTAATACTTTTATTTTCTGTTTATTTATCCTTTGAAAATACTTCTTCTATTTCATTGAACTTTTATTTGATGATTGCAAATTTTCTTATATGTAATTTTTTTTTTATGTTGGTTCATAAGTATGTATATACACAAATTCAAAGTTATCTTTTCTTTTATATGCATTTATTTTTTGCACCATATAATTATTGGTTTATATTGTTTTCTTTTTTCTACCATATTGTTAATATCTCACAAATGATTGTGTTGTATTTCATAATTCAAAATTTACAGATGACGGAATTAATAATTTTGAATGAGTCAAAGAAGACGAAGGGTACATATTCATGTCAATTAAATATTTAAACAATAATTATTTTTATAACAAATAAATACTAATTTTTTTGTAGGTGTACACTATGAACTTGATAATGATCTACTAACCATCCGAAGGAAGACATATGTTGATTGAATTTCTCTACAACTATTACAAAACACTACTCTCCTTTGACGACAACTTATCGATATGTATGCATCTATAAAGAAGTGGAGGCTACTATTTCTTAAAAAGAAGACTGAAACTTTAAGACATTAAATATTTTGCAACTATAATGCCAATATTGAAATTATGTGTTGTGACATATTAAAAAAATATTCTTAACAAGTTGAATAATTGATATATTATAAGAATTATATATTTGAAGTGCCTTGCAATGATGATAATATCAGTTGAATATAATCGTTCCTTGATTCGAGCTTGTATTTTACACATCGTACACTTATATTTTAGAAGTAATTATACTATTAGCACCGTATACACGTGCATTGCACGTATTCGAAAACTAGTATTATTAAAAGTGGGAAGCTCTTGTCTTCAAAGTTGATTTACCATTTTGCCCTTATACTAATTAATTATTTTTATAAAATAATTTTTATTTACACCATAATTAAAAAAAATCAATTAAATTAGTTTTCAATAACATGAATTGAACGGATGCTTTGGAAGTGGAGTAATAATACTTAATTCAATGATTTAATAAGGATTGAGGACAATCATCTTTCTTTCTTTCCCTGCATTTTTTGGTTTATTCATTTTATATTAAAATTTTGATCATTACCATATTATGTCAAGTAGAAACCTTCCAAATGAAAAATTGAATTACAATCGCCTATCAAAAGTTAAATATCATTTTAACCTTCAAGCAACTATTATTTCAAAAAGTTTAATTTATACTATTTTAAATATAAATACGCACATTTCATACAATAAAAAAAATGTTTGCATTTAATAATTATAATAACCAAAACTTTATATGTAACATTGGTGGTTCAATTATTTAATTGTTACGTTAACCAATGGCCAACCTTTCATTGCTACAGTAAGTACAAAGAAGTTGAAAAGTTGAATTGAATATTAATTCATTAGTAAATAAATGAAAGGAAATTTCAAAGGTATAGGAAAAAACATTATATAAAGGCTAAACGAGTTCACTAATTTCCCATCTGCTCTTTGTAACTTTTGAGATTGAATGCAAATCATTTTATCTTCGATTTCATTTTTTCCCTTTTCTTTTTATGTGCTTTGATAGTTTGCATATATAAAAGAAGAGATGGGAAGTATGTAAGATTGTTTTTTATGCCTTCTAATTGTTTGCATAAAAGAAGAGATGAGAAGTATGTAAGATTGTTAATGCCAAATTAGAGTAGCTGTCATATTCAATTTTTACTACTCTTGAATTATCAGCTATAATATAATCTTCCGAGAAATTATGATCAAAATCACCATCTCTCCTCCCTTTCAACTATCAGTATTACACCGTTTATATTAGTTTTGTAAAAAAATTTAAAAACATACTATTTTGGTGAATTGATTTAAACAATAGCTTATTTTTGTCAAAATTTCGATTTCTCCTGAAGGTTGATCATAGTTGACATAAATGAATTCATTGTTATAGTATAATCTGATTATAATTCTTTAAGATACAAAGATAATATACTCTCTACAAATAAGTTATTTCATGATCTAAAGAAATGGTGTTATTTGAATGCGTTGATTGATGCTCCTCTTCATGTTGATTATTGGCTATAACCTTTTATCATCATTGCAATATTCAACTTTAACTCGAATATTACTTGAAAAGAACTCATTAATCCTTTTTGTCTATGCATGGCATAATTGGTTAATTAGAATTACAATACTTTGATTTCACATGTATTGGAATTTCATTTGTTTGGGTGCTTTTGTTTCCATGCACAATTGTTAAGATTATAACAATTAGTTTTAAATTCTTAATAAGCATATATTATTTGCGTTTTGTAAATTTTAACAAGAATTGTTTAAAATATTTTAAATTATCAAATCTAAGTATTTTGTTTAAATATTTCAGATTCATTGTTTTGCTATTTGGTATGAGCATCACAATTCATTATTCAAATATTATGTCATGAAATTTAATACTTAATGATTAATGTTATTAGGTGCAAATATTTAATACTAATACTTCTTTATAAACAAAATATTTGCACCTAATAACATTAAAATGTAACTCATTTTATACATTTTACTTATCTAACTAAATATAGTTATTCAATTTTGTAGTTCTGATAGTAATTAATCATTTATCGCTCAACGAAGAAGTCATTCAAATTGGATGAATGTTACATTCATCAATTTTAGTTTGTACTTTTTTTTCGTTATTGATTACACTATGATTTTAATGTAACTTATATCGTGTATACTACTTGCTTAGCTTGAGACACACGTGTAACGCATGTGTTNTTATTAAAATTTCGTATAATTAATTTACTTATAAGGCAGAAATTGAAAATTTGAGTGTATGAAGTTATCTCTATTTCATGTTTGAAGTAAACATAGTCATTAATTTTTTTTTGCTGGTAACCTGTTTCCATGAATTTTATATGTTAGAATATTAACGGCATTTTGTATGTTAGGATATTAACGGCAGGACCTTAGAGCCCCTTTACTTGATTCAGATTGCTAATTGGATATTTATATTCATCATATGTTCAAAAAAATAGTTATAATTGTAAAATCTAAAACTATACATAAATAATGTTTCAGAATTTCTACGGTAAAAATTGAAACTCCCTCATAATATTTTCTCCGTCTTAATCTTGTGACACCTTTCGAATTTTGAGATTCAAATAAATTTTTTCTTGAAATTATTTTTTTCATATTTCGTTCAAATATTTTGAATTGTAAATTATTGTGACTTATAATACTTTTTATGTAGTTTCTAAATATATAATTTTTTAAAGATTTCATGTTCGAATTTACGGTCAAACTAAATAGATTTGATTTTCAAAATTCAAATTATGTCACATAAATTGAAACAAAGAAAATAATTTAAATACACACTTAGAAGTTGCTACTAGCGAATTTACTTCACCTGTCACGCCCCAAACTCGAGGGACGCAACTGGCTCCTAATGCCAAAACTCAGGCCCGAGCCGACCCTGCTGAACCATTTGCTACTAGCGCATGGCAGCCACACACAATCAAGAGAACAAACAAGTATATCTCGGCTTAAAACTAATCCCTCGGGCGGCAAGGCCCCTGTCAACTGATCTATAAAAGAAACAGCTACTCCAGGAGATCATATAAATAAATAGTCAACTAGCACAGAAGTCCTGATTGGGCCGTCGAGGTCACCATGATATCTATACCAAAACTAAAAGCAAGTATATATCATTACAATACATCAAACAGCTCACAAGCTTCAGGAAACCAACAACATAGGTCAGTATGGCCATAACGTAGCTATGCACCCCACACACTAGTCTGCAAGTCTCTAAGAGTAGTAAAGATTAGCGGGACAGGGCCCCAGCCTACCCATAAAGATATATACAACAAAAGGTAACAAACCTCCCAACTCTGGCAGCTCCGAAGAAAAGGGCTTGCCAATCGGATAAAAGTCAATCATGTTGCTGAGAGGGTCTACTCGGTCGTCTGTCAGGACCTGCATGCATGAATGCAACGCCCCTAAGGCAATGGGGCGTCAGTACAAAATAATGTACAGAGTATGCAAGGCAATAGACTATGAGGAGGTATCCTGATTTACTGGAATAATCTGATAAATAAATCAAGGATAAGATAAGTGTACTGACCTGCTCCTAAATCTAAACTTATCAAAAATAATAAAACAACAACCTACCCAAGCCCACATAAGCTCGACAGGTACAAACAACACACAAGACTAGGGGTGGGCATAAATACCGAAAAACCGAACCGGACCGAATTTTTTCAATTTTCGATTTCGGTTTTTCGGTTTTTCGGTTCGGTATCGGTTCACATTTTTTGTTATTTCGGTTTTTCGGTTCGATTTTCGGTAACACAATTTTTGTATTTCGGTTTTTCGGTTTTACCGAAATTTATGCATTACTATTTTAAATATTATTTAATTATTAATATTATATTATATATTTTCTAATTTCTAGTGACTATTGGTCAGCATCCCTTAGTTTNAACACCGAACCGGACCGAATTTTTTCAATTTTCGGTTTCGGTTTTTCGGTTCGGTATCGGTTCACATTTTTTGTTACTTCGGTTTTTCGGTTCGGTTTTCGGTAACACAATTTTTGTATTTCGGTTTTTCGGTTTTACCGAAATTTATGCATTACTATTTTAAATATTATTTAATTATTAATATTATATTATATATTTTCTAATTTCTAGTGACTATTGGTCAGCATCCCTTAGTTTTCATTTTTTACTTTGTTTTTTTACTTTTCATTCTAAATTTCAATACCCACCCGCTGCACCTCCTCTTCCAACTCCAAGTTGCAGGCGCAGTGTCCGTTTCAATTTTTTATTTCTCGTTCCAATTTTTTTTTTTGTCTTTTTTACTTTTTTGTTCAAAATCTTAGTCTCCAGCAATTTGTAGCGTCCATCCGTCGGCCAGTGTTGTCTGACTATCAGCAAACGACGTTCACCTAATGCGATCTAACACCGACGAACTACAATACTACAACATTAAAAACCGAATTTAATAAATCGAACCGAACCGAACCGTATTACAAAAAACCGAACCGAACCGAATTAATTCGGTTTGGTGTTCGGTACAACAAAATCAATAACCGAAAACCGAAAAAACCGAAAAAAAAAACCGAACCGAACCGAACTACCGAATGCCCACCCCTACACAAGACCACCTATGCAGGCCCCCATAAGCCCGGAAGGTGTCAATCATCTTATATACCCCTATCGGTAGTCCTTTAGCCCCGTAGGCAGTCACATAGCCCTCTTAGGCATTAATATAGCCCCGTAGACAGCACATAGCTCTCTTAGGCATCAACATAGCTTATAGAAAACTCATAGCCCTCTTAGGCAACAACATGGCCCTGTAAGAAGCACATAGCCTTCTTAGGCGTCAATATAGTCATGTAGGCAACTCATAGCCCTTCTAGGCATCAATATAGCCCCGTAGGCAATTCATAGCCCTTTTAGGCATCCATATAACCTTGTAGGCAGAACATAGCCCTTCTAGGCATAGCTTACATTCATGCAGCTAACCACAATAGCCTCAAGGGCAACAATAACAATCCAATCGCTAAAAGCGAGCAATTTAGTTATAAACAACCTATACAAATAGCCTCTAAGTCGTGTCCAACACAGGGACGCTACTAACTGAATAAAAATCTCGATAAGGAAACAATAATGGCTACAAGTGTAACAATGATAACAACCCAATTACATTGCTCCTAAGCTTTAAGGAAACATGTCGTAGGTAGGGAATAGCCTTAACATACATTTCCAATGAACACTCAAAAGACCGTAGTTCCTTCACGAAAGGTGTTCTTTATGTCCTAAGCTTCGCAAATACTATATATACATAGCTGGTACGCACCTATAAATAGTTCATAAATAATCTTAAATCAGTAGATTTGCTATATTGCCCCAACTTGTCGAAACGTCAGTAGAAATTCATAAAAACAACCATAAAAGGGTCCCGAAATAATTACCTTAGTTAACCAAGTGTAAACCTTGAAGAAACACCAATAACTACAAATTTATATCTTCAAAAACTAGCTCCAAACGCAGCTAATAGAAGGGAAAAATGATTACCACGTGTAGGGATTACGTTTCTAAGCACGGGGGCAATGTTTAATGGTAGAAATCGTCAAAAACTAACCTTCATCATGCTAGAACTCCATAGGAACTCTCTCTTAAGCTTTCTCTCTAGTTTGGAACTGAAATAGAATGTTTTCATGGCTTAAAACGTTAAATAAGTCGACATACCATGTATTTGACCCGACCCGGATCCGACCCAAATTCTGCCCCGACAGTCCCTAGTAAAACCCTCATAACTTTTTGCTCTGATGTCGGTTTGGTACGGGGTTTTGTGCGTTGCAAACTAGACTCGTAGGCCTTCGATTTAATGGGTGATAGGCCTTTTAACTCTTTATATATTGGAAGAAAACATCCAAGACATTTGACTGAAATTTTAGACAAATCTTTAAAAAGGAACTTACGATAACTTTCGCCAACTTTTATTTTGCCATTTACTTAACTTCAAAACTTGAGACCCTTGAACACTTAAAATATGACATAGCACATCATTTTTAATTTATTACTCACCCTCATTGTCTTTCCACGAAGCTACAAGTTAATTTAGACGTTTTGAAAAGTCGGGGTGTTACATCACCGCTCTTATAGACTATAGTTTCTCATTATTATTTTTGTTGTTTGATTAGAAATAAGTTATTCGAAGAGTAATCATTGTGGAAATGTTATTTCAACACAAGCTATTCACCACACACACACATATATATATATATCGAAAAAGGGTCAAAACTACCCTTAAACTATCCGAAATAGTTTAAATATACCCTTATATATTTCGGCTAAAAAGTACCCTTTCCGTCAAACTATTGGGCCACACCTACCCTTCTAGTTAACGAAAGTATCCATGTGTGTGTTAAATGCCACATGGACACCACATGTGCACGCCAAACAGACCCCACTTCCACATAGACGACTACAAAAAAGGAGATCAAAACTATTCGAAATAGCTTAAATATACCCTTAAACTATATTTCGGCTAAAAAATGCCTCCCGTTTAACTATTGGACCACACTTGCCCTTCTGTTTAACAGAAACATCCATGTGTGTGCTAAAATGCCACATGGACTCCACATGTGCATGCCAAACACACCCCACCTCCACATAGATTACGTAAAGCCTTAATTTCACTTTTTTCCCCTCATTTCATCCTGAAAAGTATATATTGAACCAAAAAAGAAAAAAATATTTACGAAAACTTGTATACGTAACCGAATGAAGTAGAGAAATTCTAATTTGATGACCATTTCAAATACAATAAAATAAATGATCTAAGGTATAATATAACATGCTCATTTTAGTTAATCAATTAACACAAATTTATTATTTTAATTTCTCTTAATAAATTAATTTTGTTTAAATAAATTTTAGCGAAGCTTTTTTGTTGATTTGACTCATGACCATGATGCAAAATAGAAGCTGTTGTAAGAGACCTAATATACTTATCACCGGAACTCCAGGCACAAGGAAGACGACTACGACAGCTTGCCTGGCGGTGGTGACCGAGCTTCGCCACATCAACGTCGGCGATTTCGCTAATGAGGAAAACTTGACGAACGGCTGGGATGACACCTTCGATTGCTACTACATCAACGAAGACCTAGCAAGTTTTTATAGATTTATTAATTTAATTTTTTTTACCAATTACCCTATTTTTGTCAAGTTTTGAGCTTTTGTGGTCCCTAATCCAGAAAATGCTCTAAATGATTGTTAAGGAAGTTTGAGATTTTGTGGAAAGTTAAAGAAACATTCAATATAATAGATGATTTAAGGATTAGATAACATAATTAATTTGAATTTTATTTTAGTTGTGATCTGCAAAGTACAACATATTAGTATCAAAATAAAATGAAACTGAATTGAGTCAATGTATATTGTATATTCATATAGATATACCCAAATAAGGAAAGGATGAATGGAGGGGATAAATAGTGAAATTTGGGCTTTAAGTTGTCTATATGGAGGTGTGGTGTGTTTGGCGTGCACATGTGGAGTCCTTGTGGCATTTTAGCACACACATAGATGTTTTTGTTAAATAGAAGGGCAAGTGTGGTCCAATAATTAGACGGGAAGGGCATTTTTGAGCCGCAATATATTAAGGGTATATTTAAGCTATTTCGAATAGTTTAAGGGTAATTTTGACCCTTTTCCATAGTCGTTTATGTGGAGGTGAGGTCTGTTTGGCATGCACATGTGGCATCCATGTGGCATTTAACACACACATGGATACTTCCATTAACTAGAAGGGTAGGTGTTGCCTAATAATTTGACTTGGAAGGGTATTTTTGAGCCGAAATATCGTTTAAGGGTATATTTAGGCTATTTCACATAGTTTAAGGTAGTTTTGACCCTTTTCCGTATAATAATTTATCTTTTCACTATAACAAAAATTACGGGATAAATAATTGAAGGGCTACCTAATACCTCTAACCAAGCTCAAACATTTTATCCTCAAATTATTATACCTTATGCCTCGTATAAAAAGTTATTTGTTTTACTCCCTCGGGTATAGCATAATTGTTAAACTGGTCCTACAAACTTTGCGATATGCATTGCCACGACTGACTATATTACTTATTAGACCACGTAGAGCAGCGGTGGCAAAATTCTTTCTGAATTCTNCAAATCTGGAGATACTTTCTCTCTTTGAAGTCAACATCTCATCTCCAATACCTGTGAATATCTCTTCTTCCTCCTTAAGGTACCTGGATCTTGGATATACTAAGCTGCGAGGTGTTCTCACAGAGAGCTTTTTCCTTCCGCCAAACAGCTTGGAAACGCTCAAATTGAGAGGTAATCATCTTCTCAAAGGAGTTTTTCCAAAGACCCACCCGAGCAACACTCTGTTAATGGAGTTAGATATTTCATACGCAGGCATCTCTGGTGAGCTGCCTGATTTAATTGGCACCTTCAGTTCCTTGAATATCTTGAGCCTCCAACAATGTCAATTATCTGGTTCCATTCCTGATTCCATAGGCAACCTAACACAAATTAGGGAGTTGGATTTATCTTATAATCATTTCACTGGTCATATTCCTTCCACAATCTCTAAATTGAAGCACCTCACAAGTTTGGATCTTTTTGACAACTCCTTTTCAGGTGAAATTCCTGATGTTTTCTCTAATCTCAAAGAGCTACGTTATTTATTTCTTTCTGACAACTCCTTTTCAGGTGAAATTCCTGATGTTTTCTCTAACCTCAACGAGCTACGTTTTTTATATCTTTCTCACAACTCCTTTTCAGGTGAAATTCCTGATGTTTTCTCTAACCTCAAAGAGCTCAGTACTTTACATCTTTCTGACAACTCCTTTTCAGGTGAAATTTCTGATATTTTCTCAAACCTCAAAGAGCTACGTTACTTAGATCTTTCTGACAACTCCTTTTCAGGTGAAATTTCTGATATTTTCTCTAACCTCAAAGAGCTACGTTATTTAGATCTTTCTGACAACTCCTTTTCAGGTGAAATTCCTGATGTTTTCTCTAACCTCCAAGAGCTATATTATTTAGATCTTTCTTATAACAGCTTCAACGGTTCGTTTCCCGCTTCAATTTTAAGTTTGACACATCTTGAATACTTAAGATTGTCGAGTAATTCCATTTCTGGCCCACTGCCTAGCAACCAAAGCATTCAAAAGCTAACTTCTGTGGATTTGTCATACAACTCACTGAATGGTACCATACCATCTTGGGTGTTTAGCCTACCTTTGCTATCTTCAGTGTCGCTCCAACATAACCAATTCAGAGGTCTAGCCGATGAAGTGATCAAAACAAACCCAACACTAAAACAACTGCATTTAAGCAATAATCAACTCAGTGGTTCTTTTCCTCAATCACTTGTGAATCTCACAAACCTTGAAATCCTTGGAATTTCATCAAATAACATCACCATTGATGAGGGAATGAATATCACCTTTCTTAGCCTATCATCTTTATTCTTATCATCTTGTCAACTGAAGGATTTTCCACACTTCTTGAGAAATGTAAAGACACTTGTGTACTTGGATATTTCTAACAATAAGATTCGTGGTCAAATTCCTGACTGGTTTAGCGGCATGAGGTGGGACTCGTTGCAGTTCCTAAACCTTTCTCATAATTCTTTAACAGGCCACCTACCACAATTTCGTTACCATAACCTACAGTATCTTGATCTGAAATTTAACTCCCTTCAGGGACCACTACCTTCATCCATTTGTAACATGAGTTCACTTATCTTATTAGATTTATCACACAACTACTTCAGTGACTCAGTTCCACATTGCTTGGGAAGCATGGCTAGTCTAACGGTGCTAGACTTAAGAAGGAACAATTTCACAGGGAGTCTTCCCCCATTATGTGCACAGAGCACTTTGTTGAGTACCATTGTCGTAAATGGTAATCGATTTGAAGGACCTGTTCCTGTGTCGTTGCTCAATTGTAATGGTCTACAAGTCCTTGATGTAGGGAACAATGCTATAAATGACACGTTTCCAGCTTGGCTCGGAACTCTTCAAGAGCTGCAGGTCCTTATATTAAAGTCGAACAAGTTCCATGGACCTATAAGTACGTGTCAGACTAAGTTTTGCTTTCCCAAGTTGCGAATTTTTGATCTTTCTCGTAATGATTTCAGTGGCTCACTTCCTGCAAAAGTTTTTGGAAACTTCAAGGCAATGATCAAATTAGATGGTGAAGATGCAGGAAATATCATGTACATGGAATCTATGTCGAATTCGCAATTTGTCACATCCTATGAGGATTCAGTGATTTGGTAATCAAAGGGCACGATATTGAGCTACAAAGAATCAGCACAATTATGACAACCATAGATCTCTCAAGCAATCATTTTGAAGGTGTGATTCCGAAAACACTAAAGGATCTCAGCTCACTTTGGCTACTCAATTTATCCCGTAACAATCTCAGAGGTGATATTCCAATGAAACTAGGACAGTTGAGTATGCTTGAAGCTTTAGATCTCTCTTGGAATCGGCTCACTGGAAAGATTCCACAGGAATTGACAAGAATGAACTTTCTGGCCTTCTTAAACCTCTCTCAAAATCATCTCGTCGGACCAATTCCTCAAGGTCGACAATTCAACACATTTGAAAATGACTCATATGGTGGCAACCTTCATTTATGTGGTCTTCCTTTAACAAAGAAATGTGGAACGAGTGATTCATCGCATGTTCCTCAACAATTGGAGTCCGAAGAAGAAGGCGAGTCATATTTTTTTAGTGGATTTACGTGGGAATCAGTAGTCATAGGCTACAGTTTTGGACTAGTTGTTGGAACTGTCATATGGAGTCTCATGTTTAAATATCGTAAGCCAAAATGGTTTGTGGAATTTTTCGATGGACTCATGCCTCACAAAAGAAGAAGGCCAAAGAAGAGAGCTCAGAGACGACGGACTTAATGGAAGATTGGGAGGGCCAACTTGTCTTTGTTTGATTTTGTGGACTAATAAGTGAACTTTTCTGGTTCTGTTTTTATCTTTTTAATTTTCTGTTTGTTGTTTGTATATGTTTGATAGCAACATAATTATTATATGTGTGGTATTTTAGTATCAATGGTTATTCAAGTTAAGTCTATTTCTGTTTCAAGTTGACTGAAGTGATCTACACTGTCGCTCATTAGCTATGTTACTCAGACTCTTCAAAAATGTCATTGGGTACGTGTTGGATTCTTCAAAAGTAATGCAATTTTTAAGGAACCAACACGGATGTCATTATATTTTAGGAGAGTCGAAGCAACATAACTCATATTTCTTAACATTTTCTGTTTCTGCATTTATTTCTTTTAAAGATCATTGCTTTGATCTTAATGGCTTTCAACCCATATTAGGAACACTTGAAATGGCCGAACTCATACACACAGAGGATAGCAACTATTGAGCTGTTGACTGAAGTGATCCACTTATTAGTACAACAAAACAGGAAAAGGCTACATCCACCTCTGGGGCTCATGTTGTTTTGTTTCTTCAAATGCAAAACACTCTCTATCAGGATTTTCTTTATTTTCAAGGTTCGAATCCGAAACCCATGGTTCAATTTTACCTGGAACCATGCATTTAGCATAACTATATGTCCTATTGCATTATAGTTATTATACAAAGTGGTAAAGTTCAAGGGATAATAACACCATCTCAAAAGTCGGGTGTATAACTGAAAATCTAAATCAACTTTAGGGGTATACTTAGGGCTGTTCAGAACCGAACCATAACCGATAAGCCAATCGCAAAATTGGCTTATTGGTATTGGATTATCGGATTAACGGTTGGTCAACGGATTAAAATTTTATAGTTAATGGTGCGGGGCAGATTACTCAATTTCCTTCTAGGGTAAACCGTTAACCTTTTAAAAATTATCGTAGTTAGGATATTAATTAAGTAAATACTAATGCGCTTGCACCCTCAAAATTTAGTTCACATGTGTCTCACTGTGATTTACAATTACTGAATTACCAGCTTAAGTAGGGCTAGAAAAATTGTTTTGTTTGATGGGAGATCAATCTAATTGTGAGTGAAAGTGAAAGAAGGGAGCACGAAATGTTGGAGCCAATGCACCAACCGATAACCATCCATTAATTCCTAACCCGATACCGAGCCAACCGGTAGCTTATCGGTTGGCTAGCAAATTAATTTCTTTCTCGTGTTTGTAATTTATATCTTTCACTTAGACTCCATATTTATGTATATATTAAGAAATTAATTAAATATATAATTATGAATTTGGTAATTAGAATGAGTTATGAGAGTTTAGCGATAAATTCAGAATTTATAGAAATCAAATTTTGGCTCCACTTCAGTAAGGTGAGGTAAAGATAGGACTTGGAGTTTATGAAATCCAGAAAAAATCGCACCTTAATAAGCTTTTGATAGATTATTTGAAATTTTAAATATTAATATATGATTTGAGCTGAAGTTACTAAAGACTATTTGAACCCGAGCTATACCTCTTTCTCAGGGTAAGAAAAAAGATAATGAGATCCCTCCATAACTTCACCCTTGATCATAGATTTCGGATTTGAGTCATTTTCATCTAGTAATAGGATAAGGATAATCAACTAGGCAATTAAGCAACACCTTCTAGCATGGTGGGTACAACTGCCAACAACTAGGAACTTTTTTTATTCTTCTTAAATTCAATGTAATAACTTGTAAACTTAAGTTTCATAGATAAGCTATGATAAAAAAGTAAAAATAAAATCTCTTTTATTGAGTAAGGTATAATCTAGAGAAATTTTCATAGGCCTAAAAAATGGGCTGGCTCCTTTTA
>NC_064285.1:66486218-66491808 GCF_019186545.1 Solanum stenotomum
AAATGTGGATAATTAGTTAGAGTATACAGATAACTTAAAACATGATCCATATAAATTCATATACAGTAAAACCTCACTGAATTAATACTCAATTAATTAATAATCTCTCCAACATAATATTTTCCTCTGGTCCCAACTTGGGTCAATGAAAAAAATCACCTATTTCGATAAGATAATAAGATAATATATTTTCAGAAGATCCCTATATAAATATATGGTCTCATTAATATTATAAATTATTAATTCTCTAAAATTACAAATATATCTAAGACAATTTAGCGAAATATGATTATATTGTGTTCCTTAATGTTAAAATTTAAATCTAGTTGAAGCTCATCTCTAATTTTTCTTATTGCATCCAAAAGTTTCGATGTTATCTTTTCGAATTGCACCATAAAATTGTGAAGAGTTCTAAATGCGATAAATGCTTCCTTACACATCACTGGTTCAAAGGTATTGTATCATCTTCAACATTATCATCAACATTGTTTTCCAATGGTATCCACAATTTGTTCTAAGAGCTGGACCTCTAAACATGTATAATTTACACTCATCTAACATGTTATCAACGTCCATTTTGTTGCAATTACCGAGATTATTAATCATGACCTCAAGTTCATGAAAGACGTTTTCACGAGTGGGTTCATTCAAAGAGATTTCATTCCCGAACCAATTTTGCGGTGTCGAAATACTTTTTAAATTAATAAATATTAATTTATCGATTATTTAATACATCTACAAAATAATAATATTTCATGGTCCACCTAATTAATTTAGTGAAGTTTTACTGTAATATTAACTGAAAACATTTAGCTAGACAAAGTGCACTCCCAACTAAATTTCTTTATCTTAAACAAAGTTAATTGACCAACAGTTCACTTGATAATTAGTGTTATCCTTACTGATACGTTAATCATCAAAAAATTCAATTTATGTCACGACCAGGGGTACTCCTAAATGTAACATGGCGTATAGAACCCCAAAGGACTCCATACAAGCCACTTAATTCTCATAACATAAGCAATAGAAGAATAAGAGTAAAACACATTTCAAGTCTAAAAAGTTATGTTTATGGTTGTACGTCCTAGATTTGACGCTAATGGAGTTGAGTTGTTTTTAGGGAAAATATGAATTTTTCCATTTGTAGTTAAGGAACTAGCCAAGCAGAATAGCAAAAATCGAACAACAGAAACTATCGAAACAAAATCAATTTTATTTGTGACTAAAGATATCACAAGAGCTTGTTTGATAGAGAGAGTTCTTCCAGCCATTAAATCAAAATTGCCAGCTTCAATGTCAAGTGCATCCATTTTCATCCAACAAGATAATGCAAGACCACATATTGGTGTTATGATTTGGAATTCATGGAAACCGCTCAACGAGATGGATTTGATATTAAGTTATGGTTTCAACCCCCTAATAGTCCTGATCTTAACGTTTTGGACGTTGAATTTTTTAGAGCAATTCAATCTTTTCAATATCAAAATGTTCCTTCAAATATTGATGAATTAGTGGAGGTTGTTGAAAAATTCTTCAATGAAATGAAAGCAGAACGACTCAATCATGTATTTTTAACTTTACAATGTTGTATGAATGAGGTGATGAAACATAGGGATAACAATAACTACAAAGTGCCTCATATGAACAAAGAAAGACTAGAAAGAGAAGGAGATCTCTCTCTTCAAGTTAGTTGTGATGTTGATACTGTTAATCAAGCTTTAGCTCTACTTCAACAGTGATGAGATTACAAGTATTAAAACAACTTGTGTTTTTGTACATTTTGATGTTTATATTAGAGCATTGCAAATTTAATTTAATTTTTGAATAGTTTAATGTTTATGTTAAAATCTTTCAATGTGTAATTTACTTTTGGAATAGTTTAAAGTTTTTACTGGAACGTTGCAAATTCAACATGTTGAAGTAAAATTGTCATTTTGGTAAATGTAAGAAAATTTTATTTCTTGAAGTTTATATTTGAAAATTTTCATTTTATTTTTTATTGTGAATCTTAACTAAAAGGTTTTTTAAGTGAGGACAATTTTTTATTCTACATACTTTAATTTTTAAAAATAAAAATAAAATTACACTTACGTTTTGTAACTTCACAATTCTATCAATAGTGTAAAAGAAAGAAAGAATATTATAAAGTGGTGAAAAGAAAGAGAAGGATATGACAAAGTATTGAAAAAAATTGTTTAAAGTACTGTTATCTGTCAGAAAAAAGAGAAAAGTTCTTGTACTTTACTGCATTTTATTGACTTTTTTTTAAAATTAAAAGAGTGCAACTATTGAAATAATGAGAAAAGAGGGTAAAATAGGGATAATGTCATCAAATATTTACCAAATCGGAAAATATATTTGGCACGACACCTTTTTGGCACGAAATGACACAAGCAGTAAATTTTAGGGTAATGTCGTAATTTCGCAAAAATAAAAAGGGTGATAGGGTAAATTCATTTTTTTATTGTACCCAAAGTACCCTCTAAAGTAAAACTACTAAAAGAAAAGTCTTAAATCACTAGATAAGTGTCAAGAAATTACACTGCCCAAGAATTTTTCCTTCCCAATAAAAAGACTACCCAAGAAGCATTTATTTATATTCACTCTCTTTCTTCCAAATCTTTGATCTTTCATTGTTGTTTATTCTTCCATTCTTCTTCCTTTTTATTGATTAATTAATACCTCTACAAAATAATAATATTTTACAATTTCAATAATTATATTTCACGTTGAGAATAACACTACTAATTTTCATGAAATTCAAAACATTTAATGAATCCATTATTTTCTAGTTAAATTATATTTTTTATAATATTTTCTTAAGAATATTAATTGTAGGCAGCGATGGATCCAAGATTTTGATCCCGTTGGTGCTCTAATATAACAATAACATATCCATATATAATCTCATAAATAAGGTCTGAATGTAAAATATACGCAGATTATTTAAGTGTTGCATCACCCTTAACATAAAGGTACTGCAGTCACAAAGCATAAGTGCAAAACTAGTTTAAATTTTAAAAGCATTCTTTAAAGTAATATTTATTAGTTTATTGATTAATTAATACCTCTACAAAATAATAATAATATTTTACAATTTCAATAATTATAGGGGGGGAGGGGGGATAAGGTATTTTCATTAAATTTTAAAAACATTCTTTAAAGTAATATTTATTAGTTTATTGATTAATTAATACCTCTACAAAATAATAATAATAATATTTTACAATTTCAATAATTATATTCCACGTTGAGAATAACACTACTAATTTTCATGAAATTCAAAACATTTAATCCATTATTTTCTAGTTAAATTATTTTTTTTATAATATTTTCTTAAGAATATTAATCGTAGGCAGCGACGGATCCAAGATTTTGATCCCGTGGGTGCTCTAATATAACAATAACATATCCATATATAATCTCATAAATAAGGTCTGAATGTAAAATATACGCAGATTATTTAAGTGTTGCATCACCCTTAACATAAAGGTACTGCAGTCACAAAGCACAAGTGCAAAACTAGTTTAAACTTTACAATCCGGAGATTTTACAAGTTATAATTAATAATTTTTTTTAAAAAAAAAACTATTAAAATTCAGAATCCTCATCGGCATGAACCAAATAATAGTAGCATTACTGTATAATCAAAATCCAGGGGAAGATTATTAGATTAGTCCTTGATTGCATGTAGATTGAGTCTTTGTAAATTATTTACACAAATAACATAAAAAATTTAAATTATATTAAATTAGCCTTCAATTTCATAATACTAGAATGAAACAGAAGGAAAAAGAATAAGTTACTTCATAGGTTTGTTCTATTGTGGGGAAATAGGTAGTTTAATTACTATTTTCACCGTCTCATTTATGTGACACTATTTAACTTGATACGGTGCTTAAAAAAAATAAATTGAAACTTGTGGTCTAAATCAATGTTTAGATATTTATGTGGTTGGAAATATTTCACTAAGGTTAAAAGAGAATTTTAAAGTTAAATTATCTTTTATTATTGTAAGTTAACATTCTTTTTGGAACAAATTAAAAAGAAAAGAATGTCACGATGTAACGGAGGGAGTAATTTTTTTGTGATGACTGATGATAGTTTAATATCTACTTGTTTTTGTTTTTATAATAGATGAACATTAATTTTTTTTTAAAAACAATTCAAGAAAAAACGGAGAGAGAAACAACATCAACTGCTTCAAACAAGGGAAAAAAATAAAAAGAGAAAGCAGGTGAAGCAAATAAGAAAGAGAGAGTAAAAGAAATGACACATAAATAAATGACTAAAGAGAGAATCGATCCTACAACCTCCAAGCGAATAAAACAATTTTGCTTGCTAGGATAACCAGAGCACCAAACTCCTTTTAGTGTCTTTGGGTGCTCACAGTTTAATTTTATCTATTTTTCTCAATAACATGTATGTGTATATAGAGTTCGAGTTGAAAGTAATGGGTGCTCGAGCACCCACGGTGATACATGTGGGTCCTCCCATGATTGTAGGGATAAAGTGAAATTTTTTTTAACTAATTTTATTTTAATTTAATGAATAAACAAGTAATTTAATATATATACATATATATAAACTAACTAACACAACTAATATGCAATGGAGAAAGTATTGAATTGCAACGTAAAAGATATTTGGGAGCAAATTCCTTAGGTAATCATCTATGTTTGGAAATTTGTCTTGTAATCACTTTTGTTTCTTTTAGGACCACAATATTACCGAGTTATTCCTATTTTCCTCAAAATATAAACTTCACTCCTAATGAAATGTCACGCCATGTTATTATTATTTTTAACAATAGAATAAAAACATTTACCTCGCTCTTGAATTTATAAAAAGTAACAAAATTTAAAATTAACTAATATTTATTATTTATAAGTAAATATTTTTAAAAAGTTACCAACGATACAGGATCACTAACCTGGCGGTGGTCCGCCCAGTCATAGAGCAAGCAAGTCAATATCCTTAGAGGTAGTCCAACTACATAAGAATCGAAATACACAAGAATTTTAACATAGTTTCTCAGACTGCATGATTTATTTATTTTACCCAAGCAAAGAGTCTGTCAAGAAGCTAATACATACTTTTATTGAGCCCATGTGTCTGATAGTTCTAACCGGGTATCAGGCGCCCTACTTATCAAACTCTTTTTCGGGCTAAAAACCACGGCTCATCAGACGGAGTCACAAAGACAAAGCCAATAAAAGTAGTACTAGATCCGACTGTACCTCAATCTCAGAACCAAGTCGAGAAGTCATACTAAAATTCTTCTATATTTAAATAAAGCTTAGATCCATTCATGGTTTATATAAAAGAGAAGTTAGTTATCCGACATAAATATAATTTTTTAGCCGGACATAGTCACGACTTAACTCAGAGATAAAAATATAAAACTGAAACTAAAAGGAAGTACCTTATAGTAAACACCACTCTTTATTGTTCTGATATAAAAAATAATATATATATATATATATATATAAAAGATGATGTGACACCTCTATAAGGCCACCATTCACATTTACCTATTTTTCTCCTTTATTTTGATATTTCTCTTTATTTTTCCCTATTATATCTATTA
>NC_064285.1:66492539-66512023 GCF_019186545.1 Solanum stenotomum
TATATATATATATATATATATATATATATATATATATATATATGTTTCATGTGGTATTATATTTATGTTTTAATCTTGAAGAATAAAATTCTTCAATGAAGACCGGTTGTGAAATGAGTACCGATAATGATAAGGGTTCGAAGAATTATGAATTGTAACATCTCGCAACTAAGAAGAACTAGAAAGAAGTTTAAAAATCTAGAAATAGTTATTTATGGAAAGTATAAGGAAATCTGGAAAATTGTAAGTAAGTTAGAGTCGAGTTTTTGATCAACTTCAAACGACCATAACTACTAGCTCAGGATGAGTTAGGTGTAGTTCCAGATATGGTTGGAAATCTCTTCGAATGATCTTTCCAACACCGCCAAGTTTGCGCGATTTTGAGTTCGTATGGGTGGGTTATGCCCTTTGGAAATTGGATTGTTGGATTAAGGAAATGTCCAGTTCGGAATTTTAAGGGGTATTTTAGTGTTTTTATTACCCTATTATTTTAATCAATTTTTAGGAGTTTAATATGGGTCAAATCAGATTTTAGTCAGTTTTAGAATTTGGGATTTCACGCTAGGGCTAAGGAGAAAGGAGAAGAGAAAAGGAGAAGGAGAAAAGGGTAAATTCATCAAGATTGATCAAGGAAGTTGGAGTTTCGTCAAGGATTTGCTTCTACTAGGTATGTGAGGCTCTCATAATGTTGGGATCGTTCTCCCATGTGCGAAACATATTTATTTCAGTTTGGATTCGTCCTAAAAGCATTTGAATATTGATGATCTTGATACTTATTTTTGAATTCATATATTGTTCTTGAATTTGACTTAGTTGGGAAGTTTCTAAGTCGTTACGACACATCATAGGGTCATTTCGAGTTAGGTTCTTAGGTACATTTGCTGGGTATCTATATCAAAAAGTAATTTGAGAAAAATGATTGAGTTTGGGTGAATTGGGGTTGGAAAACGAAGAAGAAATTTCGTCAGACGAAATTAAGGGGTGGCCGCGCGTCACACGCCTAATGCCCATTTTTGAAAATTCTGCTCCGCGTCGCGGAGCTGACACGAGGTGTTCTGCCTCAAAAGATGTTTCAAAACCAAATTAAATTATGCCTCCGCGTCGCGGATCCACCTTCAAATATTGATTTTTGGTCTTTTCTCATGTTAGCTATCTTGAATCATTCCTAAACAATACGAGATCTTTTCAAACCCAAGTCTTAATCCTTGAATCCATAATTCAATTCAAGGATCAGTTAAGAGTTAAGTCAAGAGTAGTTAAGGTCAAAGTCAAGAGTCAAGTTAAGATAAGTTCTTAAAGTTTTCAAAAGTCTTTCACAAATGTTTTAACTTTGTTTTAAGACTTAAGTTTTTAGTTCAGTAAAAATGTAAAGTTGAAGATCTTCTCTTCAAAGAAGTATATAGGGACTATGTATTCCCAAAGAGATTTAAAATGTTTTCACATTTTAATAAGAACGGAAATTGAGATTTCCAAAGAGCCTTCGGGCTAGTTTTCAGAAAAGAGCAATAGCTTTCTAAATGAAGCAAAAAGGGAAACTGAGATTTCCAAGATAGCCTTTGAGTTAAGTTTTTGAGCACTAATCTCAAATCACAGAAGAAGTATGTTTATTAAAACATAAGAGCCAGTATATTTTGGGAGTAATATTGAGCACCGAATTGGGGACGATCCTTAGTTCAGATAACTCACGTCACCATAAAACCATTTAGCCAACATGGGTCGAAAAGGGTCATACTTTTTAGATGAATCCTTTTCGCAATAGACTAGTGGATCTATTAGGCAGTTCAGGTCCTATACCTTTGGCCGGGTATAGGATGCTGATACGCTCAAATTACACCTCCTTTCAGAAGCATAAGCGATCGTTATCAAGTAAAGAACCCAACTTGTAGGTTGGGATCGATCCCACGAGGAAAATGGTTTAGACTTTACTTTTAACCGACAACTATATTCGATTAGTCAAATTATTTCCAGAAACAGGTAATAAAAAGGGGGGTTTGTGCTTGTGTAAAACAAATAGTAATAAGTAATATTGTAATCAATAATTAAACTCAACTTTGGTTGTTATCAAGATAAGAGAAATAACTAGGGTATACGTGTTCCCCATAATCTCATAACGCAGTAATCCTAGTAATAGCAATCCTTTTCTAGTGTATTACATGCAAAGTGATAAGTTAGGTATCTCTAAATCCTTGGTCCGGCATCTAGAGAATTTCACCCCGCACCTTGGTCCGGCTACGTGTGTATAATTTACTAACCCTTACCTTTACCTCATATTAGACATCATAATCGATGTTTGGCTTAGTTATTACTTCGCACCAATCGACACTAGCCTATTAGATAGTATCACACTAAATCTATGTTGATAATTCTTTTCTTGTTGATTACCTCCTTGGTCCGGCAAGTAGTAACAAGGCGAGTTCTAACGTTGGCCACCGTTAAAAAGACTTCTAAACGAAAGAATTATCAATGCATGCAAAATACTAGTCAAGAATTGCTTATTTACTATTCATACTTTGTTAATCGATCATGGTTCTCACAACCCTAGTTGTGGATTTAGTTACTCATATTAGCAAGAACACAATTCATATTCGTAGATGGAGAAATCATGAACTTACGTCAAGCGAATAATAAACCCAGAAAATTAACTTGAATTGCAAAGCCAGAATCTTCAAAACGAACTTGGGAAATCAATAATTGCTAGGGTTGCAAATTAATCTCCAAAGTTACAAAGCAAAGCTAGAATAATAGTGTCTCACCCCCAAAAACGAGGTTTACATGTCCTATTTATAGAAAACAAATCCTAAATAAAAAAGGAAACAAATTAAGGAAAGTTTTGTTCAGGTACGTGTCTTCGATCCACGAGACCGACTTACGAACCGTCGATTGATCTACGGTCCGTAAGTCTCTTCCGTCACTCGGGACTTAGAAAATATTTCAGCATCCAACAATCAGCTTCTCTGAAGCAAACGACGGACCAGCAGCGCGGACCGTAGATCGACCTACGGTCCGTCAATCCCTTCCGTAGCTCCATACTTAGCATCTTCAAAAATCAGGTACTGGAACCCTCGCAGTCTCACTCTACGGGTCAATAGTACGGTTCGTAGATCAATCTACGGCCCGTCAATGGGCACCGTGGTTCCACACTTGGTCAGATTTCCCTGATTTGTCCTCAACACATTCCTGCTGATCTACGGTCATCACCTACGGACCGTGAATGGACCTACGGTCCGTAGATGACCTTCGTGGATGCCTTTTTCTGCATTTCCTTCAGCTGTCTCTAAACTTCCGCACCTGAACACCTTTCCTGCAAAACATGATAAAATACATAAAAACCAATATAAAAAGGCCCTAGACGCACACAACTTGTAAGTGAAATGTATTAGAAATACCGTTCACGGTATATCAGATGCGCTGGCAGCGTGAGGTAGATCGTTGTATTATCACTATAACTCTTATGCGATGGTTGTCTGTTAGAGAAACTCCCACATAAGTTATTGTAATTTTTATATACTTCAGTTTACTGTATGTTTACATACATTCCAGAGTTATGTTATATCCTTGTATATACACATAGTTGGCATCATGTTTTTAAACAACTTTTCATTATATTGCACTTGTTTTAAATTGCTTTATATGGAAATGAGTTCAGTTAAGTATTCATGAGTTGAGAAGAGCCAAGGTAAGTGTTTCTTTCAGATTCTCTTTCAAGCCTACGTTGTTTTAGCATTCTAACTCGCATACTCGTACAATCAATGTACTGATGCCAGTTGGCCTGCATCATCTTATAATGTAGACACAGGTAACTAGGATCGATATTCTGACGCATCGTTGATCCAGTGAGCAGTTCAGAGTTTGTTGGTGAGCCTCCTTGCTTTCTGTAGGATCCATTTCATTGTTTTCTAGTTTTGTTTATTAGGACGTTGTGGGGTCTGTCCCAACATCCATCTCAGTTGTTATTAGAGGCTTCATAGACAGTCATATGTTAGTCATTTGAGTCTTTTCATTAGCATTTCTTATTGTCAAGACTTGGGTTGCCACTTTTGGCCAAGTTTAATGTTTAACCTTTAAACATTCTCAGTTATTTCATTATCCAGTTCAGTTAAGTTCATTGATCATTATAGATATGAATATTGTCTTCCACTGAGTTAAGTAAGCCAGACCAAGGGTTCGCTTGGGGCCAACAATGGTCTTCGAGTGCCAATCCCGCTCAGGTGTAGGCTCGAGGTGTGACATGAATTGATGAATCAATTTATTGAAGTCATATTTTTTTTATAATGAAAGTTGTAAAAATGATGCTTGTATTGTTTTACTTTCTCCTTTATTTATTTATTATATATTTTCTTGATATCTTTTTAGCTTGATTTTTACATTATTCATGTAATTGTTGATATTAAGAGCATGTATAAGGTAGTTAAATTTATGCTCAAGTTATTTGACATTTTTTTTGTCGAGAATTTCTTTGTGTCCTTTTTCTTATTATAAAATGATCAATATAACTTCTAATATTTTAAGTTTTTCTAATTTAATATATTTATAAATAATAACTACTCATAACTCATACCCTGTAATTTTAGTCTTGATAATTTCATAACTTACCAGTATAGTTAAAATTATTTTTCTTTTTTTGATATAATTATTTTTTTATTTGACATGATGGAAATATAAATATCATAAATACCATACATAAAACAATATCATATTAACAATTGTTTATATTTTTTGTGTTTTATATTATTATAATTAAATAATTTATCTTAAATTGATGAATTGATTTATTGAATTGATATTTATTTGATAATGGAAATTGTAAAAGTGATGCTTGTATTGTATTACTTTCTCCTTTATTTATTTATTTATTGTATGTTTTCTTGAAGGAAGACTTAGAAGAATACTTTTTGAAGCATAGTTAGGAATTACTTTTACTAGAGATTTTTTTTTTACTTTGACTTGTAATATATAGTAACTTAACTACACATATTGACAACATTACTCATTTAGTCCTCTATGATCCTACTTTTTATTGTAAAACATAATTAATATAACTATCTTATTTCAATCAAAAGAATTATGAGAATAAGTTATATTTTATTTTTCTCTCAAAGAAAATTAAAGATGAAATAAATTATTACATGACATCATTGCTTATTCTTATGCATATGTAACAATTTGTTTTTGTCGCTATTCTTTTCTTGCTTGAAATGTATTTAGAAGTTTTCTTTTCATTTTTTATTACTTTGTGATTATAATAATGTAGATTATTATTTTTTATGTCTTAGCTACATAATTATAAAATCTATGCCTATATATTATTTAATTGTGGTCTTTGATGAGATTGTAACATGACACGTCTTTTATGCAATCAATTTATTTATCCTTTTTCTTATCTTTGTGATTTTTACCCATTATATTTTTCAGTCATTTATTTATTTTTACAAATAAAATCAATGCACAATGATTAATGTACTTAATGTCATGATAATATTATATATTAAAGTTGTTTTATTCAAAAAATATAAATAAAATAAAAAATGACTAGTTTTCGAAAAATCGATTAAACTTATGATTTAAGAGAAATTGAATTTCCGAAAGAACAAAGTCGCCACTTAATTTTTAGTAAAAATTAAGAAAAATTTAAGGTTTTTCAAAAGACTTAAACAAATAAAATCAATTGAAAATAAAAAAAGTTTGAGTCCAAATGTACACTCCGAGAAGGTGTTAGGCCCCCTGAATGTCCGCTAACTTGCGGTTGACCGACAATTTGACTTAAAATGATTTTGACTAATTTTGAGAAAATGATTTGACATAAAAATAATTTACAACATTTTGATTAATTTTGAGAAAATAGTTAAAAAGAANGACTTAAACAGATAAAATCAATTGAAAATAAAAAGGTTCGAGTCCAAATGTACATTCCAAGAAGGTGTTAGGCCCTAGGAATGTCCGTTAACTTGCGGTTGACCAACGATTTGACTTAAAATGATTTTGACTAATTTTGAGAAAATGATTTGACAGAAAAATAATTTACAACATTTTGATTAATTTTGAGAAAATAGTTAAAAAGAACAATTTTTAATTTTTTAAGTAAATTGAACCTTGATTGAAATATTCGAATTAATTTGCAAGCGATTGAGATTTTTGGCAAATCTAGGTTGATTAGAATTTTATTTGAATTTCTAAAAAAAATAAAAAAAATAATTTAGACCCATTTAGTCAATTAAAGAATGGAAACAATTTTAAATTAATCGAAGATTAAGTAAAAGTTTTCAATAAAAAGTACAAGAGTTGATAAAAATGAAATTTTATTAAAGTATAGTAATATAAAGAATGTGGTTCATCTTTTGGGGATTTAATTAAGTTAATTAACAAATCACATAAAAAGGGTTAGAGAGTTAATACGAACAAATAAATAATGGTAATAACAAGAGAATGCCCAAATTTGGGCCCAATCTATTGGACTTTAAACCCATTTTTGCCCCAAAGACCTGTGTATACAAAAAGTGTATTTCGATGTATATAGGCCATATTTTGATCCATTTTTGTGTATATCGGACTATATGCCGAGTGTATACAGTCCATTTTGACCCTTACAACCTGCATTTCATTTTTTCTTCCCTGTATATCATGTGTACAATTGTTGTATAGCAGTGTATATTGTTGTATACAGCAGGTATACAACTTTTTTTTGAGCTTTTGGAGGCTTGCATTAGCTTCCCTTTCACTCTCGAATACTAAAGGCTGACTCGATACTCGAAAATGCGGGGATGGAGTCTGAAGTGGACTCGAATTCATGTCACATGTGAATCACATGACAAAGGATTAACATATGTAAAGCTCAAAATAAATCAAAAATAAGTTGAAGCAATATGATATTCTAAAATAACAAATCAAAAGAGAATGATCTACAGAAGACAAATCAAGAAATAAAGACTAAAGATATCCTTAACACAACGACTAGTGACATGCAAGACAATTGAATCAGATCTTTAATGGCGTCAAAATTAATAACAAGCAATTAGCACACAACCCAACTATTTCTAAGAACAAAAGAATTAGCATATTCCAAACCCGCATAGTAAGTGACAACTAGATCAGAGAGAGTAAAACTTAAACTTCATGTCCAGTCTAAGAAGTAATGCAAATTTTGTGAAGAATCTCTATTACAATTAGCTCTCGAAACTGATGTGAACTAAACAACAACAACTCATATAGTCACATAATTGATACTCAAAAGTCGAACAGTAACTAATCTTTTTGTTGAAATTGATTTTTGACTTCATTCGGTAAGCAAGACGCAAGGCCAAAGAAAGACAAATTAGGGAATGAAAACAAAACTGAGCAAGGCCTCACACTTTAGAGTAACTCGGCTATTTTAAAACATTTATTTTAAACACGATTTCAGCCAAAAGGAAGGAATTTGTTGTAAGACGCAAAAACCAAGTAGTTAGACACCTACAGATAGAAAGGGCCAAAGTAAACACATTAAAACTCTACACTAGACTGAAGCAGTAAAAACACCTAAACACCTTAGAGGCGAGGCCGCCAAATAAAGGTCATACTTCGAAATATGAGAAGATAGGAATAAAATCATTTCTCATGGAGCATTTAACTTAGCGAATAACAACGAAACCAATTGGATAGTATTTGGAACATGTTAGCATCATACACCGTAAAAAAACGAACATAAAATGAGAACCAATCCTCTGAAAATCAAACATTTTGCGCAGTACAATAACTGAACAAAGGCAGAATGAGAGAACAAGTAAATCATTTGCAAAAGGAAAGCTAAACAACACACAGGTAACAAAAAATAGGCTAAGATGGACGAACAGGAAGAATCAACCATACTACAAACCAACCATAACAAAATTTAGACAAATCAAAGAGAAATACTTAACCAAGAAAACTCGAGAAGAACTATAGCGGAGAAAACCATGTCAGACAAACGAAAAGATCCTTTTGAAGAACAACATACATATACTAATTTCAGAAAAGGATTACGATGAAGAATATACTTAGGCTCGAAACAAATCATGTAAGATCAACTCATAACCAACAACGAATATTTCATGATCCGACATTCATTAAAATCGGAAAGAAAGAAAAGGGCCAAGAGTTATTTACCTCTTCTTGAGCAGCGAGTTAGGACTACAACGAGCAGGACGAGTTTTTTCACCACCACAAGGGATGACTCTGATGAACTCACGTGAACGGGGAAAGCAAACAAAGACTCGAGCAAAGCTTGAAACTCTCGTCCTCTCTACCTCTGAGAGCTATTCTTGTGTAAATTTATAGCTAATAATGTACTATGTTTTCTCTCAAATTGTAGCTAGTTCTTCCAATATTTTTTCCCCTCTCCCCTTTACAGTAAATAAAGAGCAATATATATAAAGGGGAAATAGGGTTCGGAATGGGGGGAAAAAAGGATAAAAAATTTTTTTGGATCAACAAGGCCCATCTCCAATTCGAATTCAAACTCAAAAAATCTTTCACCATTAAGGGGATACAACTTTTTCTCTGAAAAATGTCCCATTCCGGAAGAGGAAAGGTAGACGGACGCCCCGGATCGATATTCCGTCCTTGAGGCGCGACATGGAGCGATCTCACGGTGCCAAGACAAATTTTGCGTGCTGGCAGGTGCTTTTTAGCTGCTGTTGCAGCGAGGAAGACGTTGTGATGCTGTGAACTTGCGTGAGGGATTGTTGGAGTTGCTGTCGTTTACTGAGAATGGGAGGTTGTTTCTGGGTTTCTCTTTGGACTAAGGGAAAAGGAGTATTGGAGTGGATATTGTCGTAAATGGATGGGTCGGCTGGGAATATTAGGAGTGGGCTAGAGGTTAATGAGAAAAGGCCCAAAACTTGTCTTAAAATGGGTTTAGATGGAGGTAAAAGATTGGCTAGATTTGTAATAGGAAAAAGACCATGTGGACTAAAGATGTAACCAAATTGAATTGATATGAACAAAATTGGTTAACCATTAAATAAAATGAATTAATATTAATCAATTAACAAGCTTCTTAATCTCAACGAAATAAAATAATTAACTTAATTATAAACTAACTATTTCAAAAATATAAACTATTCTATAACTAAACTAGTTAACCAAATATTTAAGTAAAACTAAATATTTTTTAGACGATTTTCGAATGTTCCTAAAATATATTAATTATATATATAACTATGTAAAATATAAGTATTGTCTAAAAGATATAATAAGTGACATAATTTATTTAAAATAACTCGCAAACTATTTTCAAAATATATAAAAACTAATTATTTTAGATCGTTTAAAATGGAAAAAGCTCGGTGATTAATTTATATTGGGGAGGGTTAAAATTGGGTGTCAACAAAAGTTATGATAACTCATGTCTCTTATCTTCTCTATAACTTCTACTCTCAAATATTATTGATAACTGCTATTTGTTTCGATGTTATAATTTTTAAAAACATTTCTTTAATATATAAATAGTAAACAAATGTGATGAAAAAGGCGTAACGTGAAAGTTAAAAGAAAAATTAATATCAAAATTGGTGTTATCATAAATGATCGAGTACTCAAAAGATAGATAAGATTTAAACAAAAAAATGTATTGTTTTCAACTTAATACATAGATTGTTGTTTCAAAATTTGACCTCTAAATTGTTTGTTCTACCATATGCATATAAAGTCTATTTAGCATATTGAAAAAACATATCATGTTTCATATGAAGACAAAAATTTACATTGTCTTTTATGTCACTAGCTTGAATATAAATATTTCATACTACTTCATTATAATTAAAAATTAGCAATTCATAGAATTGTTTTTTATAAATGATAAAATAAATTAATTTATTAATTTTCATTACAACCACGCGAAGCACGAATAGTTTCATTAGTATATATATATAATAGAATAAAATGAAAAATATTTTTTAAAAATATAATTTTTTTTTTTAGGGGGGGGGGGGGNAAAAAAAATGAAAATTTAATTATTATTTTTTTGTGGAAAGCGGGGGTGGGATAGTCAGGAGTTGAGCGGGGTAAAAAAATCGAAAAAATATAACTTTGAATTGTTTTTCAAAAACAAAATTTTAACTTGTTATTTTTTTTGTTGGGGGGAGGGGCTAGTTTGGGTGTAGCAGCAAAGTAAATTGATTTTTTAAAAGAAAAAAAATTGAAAAATTAGTTTTTTGAATGGGGAGGGTCGGGGTACGTAGTGAGGTAAGGAAAACATTATTATTTGAGGAAAAAATAATTTTATTTGAGAAATATTTTCTAAAATATTTAAGCCAACCAAACATACGAAAATTAAGAAACATTTTCTACAATGAGAGATAAAATGAATTAAGTAAAAAAGAAAGTAAATATATTGACAGAGTAAAGTAAATGAAATAAAATGAGTAAAGTAAATAAAAAAGAAAAGTGAAAGGTGGTTTTCTTTTTTGGAGGGAAATTTAGGTGGTTTTGGAGTCAAGAGCCAAAAGACTATTTCTGTCATTTCGCAGTGTCATGCCAAGTCGTGCCAAAAAAGTGTCATGCCATTTAGTTTTACTCTTACCAAATAAGAAAATGTGTCATTCTTTTTGGGACTGACCAAAAAAGAAAGTGAGTCACGTAAATTGAGACAGAGGGAGTAATAAACATATCTCCACCTTTCTTAATAAGAATAGTTATTGCCGAAAAACTTGAAGGTTGATACCTTGAAAAAAGGATTTTACTCTCGATGGAGTTGAGAGAGTAAAAACTAACCAACCTAATACCATTGCAGTAATATTTAATGAGATCTAACATTAATTTTATTTCTCTCCTCACCATAGAAAGAAAACAACAAAAGAGAAATTCTTACTAATTTTCAGTGAGGCGGTGTCTTTTCAAGTTCTGAAATAGAAAGTAAATTTTAAATGGTAGAGTCTCGTACTGATAACGTGTTATAAAATAAAAGTAAATTATTAAATCAAATGAAAAACATAGAAAGAAGAAAGGAAAACAACAAGTATTAAGAAAAAAGAAAGAGAGAAAGTATAGTATTTTATAAATATTGGTGTCCCTCTTTGTTGTATTTAATGCCGCCTTTATAGGCACAATTTACTTGGAGAAGTTACATTGCTACAGTGGAGTGACCCCACATGGACATTCACTTGGCTTTATTATTTACAACAAAAAATCAAAGGTAAGACCCTCCTATTTTTTTTATTTTTTGACTTAAAAGCAACTTAAGTTGGACTTTAAAAAGTTAATTTTTTTAAAAAAATAAAAAATTCACTTAATACAAACATGCTCGTATCTAAAAATTTACTAGTCTAAGATTGAGGATTGCTGGATATGGTTCACCATTTTAGATTTTAGAGATGAGAATTGAGAACCAAACATGTTTGTATCATATACCTAACACACAGTGAACATGTTCTTTATCTTAATGAAAGTGCTTGACTGAATTAAATGTGTAATATATGAAATAAAATTATAAAAAAAATCAAAAAAGAAAAATCTAATAGAAATCAAAACCAACAAAAATGAATGTAATATGCAAGTAAAAGTGTTTTATATTGATTTTTATCTTTTGGTATCAGAGCCAAAAAGAGTTTTTATTATTTATGGTATTATTGTAGTACAATGAGCTTGAAAAATTTATTCAAGCCGTTATTTCGCGCTTGGATGATCATTACAATCATAAAAATATATTGATGGAGAACTTTCTTAGAGTCCAAAGATTTTTGTATATGTGCAAGTGTCCGCCACTGATATTGTTTTGTCTAAAGTAAATAAAAAAACAGAATTGACAGTCTAAGGTTAGGGCTGAGCGATACCAGTCCGGCTATCTTCGGGACGGAATGAGATATCATGAATCGATATTCCGATACCGGTTCATTCCGATTTCGTTTCGATCCGATTTGATTTCGATATTTTTATTTATTTATTAAATATATTATATATATATTATATAGGGTAGTGTGTAATGTGTCCCTTTGGTCTTTTTCAATGTGTCTGCCGCCTGCCATTGGCAGTGGCTGTCTTGTCAGTTGTCACTTTGGCATTTTCAATATGCCAACTATCAACTGCCAGTCTTTTTTCAACTTCAATACTTTTCAAACGTTAATATTTCAAACGGTAAAAAAAAAAAATCCTCAAATCCCTCACTCCCCTTTTATTTCTAAAATGTAAATCCTATAAATAGTCCCTTTCTTTATATTTTTAACTACAAATTTACAATAACAAATATTAATTTTTTCTCAATTTTCAAGTTCCAAATTTCAATCATATTATTTTGTAATTGTGAAGATTTGAATAATCATTTGGTTAATTTTGAAGGAGGAATCTTCTTCAAACATCAAGTTTTAACATCAATTTTTCAATTTTCGGTTATAATCGTTTGTTCTTTATACAAACGTTTGGTAACTTTGTTCCACTCTCTAATCTTATATTTATTTTTTGTATTTATTATTTGTAAGTTGTTCTTATAATATTTTATTTGTTCTTGTTAAATTTCGTATTTTATAATTTATAATTTTATATCATGGAGTCTTCTAAAAAAAGTGGAGGTAAAAAAGGTGTTGTACAAGGAGTAAAAAATATGTTTACAAAAAATAATAAAGGTTCTAGTGCTTCTAAATCTAAATTTCCTCTTGTTAGAATGAATACGGATGAATTTACGCATGTGAATGAAACTATTTTTTCTCGTTTCGGTCTTATAGAAATTAATTCGGATACTCCTATAATTTTCGAAAAGGTTTATGAAAGACATTATGGTAATTATCAAGAAAATGAAGAAGTAGAAATTGATGAAGAAGTAGATTTATATGATACTCCGACTAGTCCCGACCTCAATAGTACTGAAGTTCCACCTCAGGAGGACAATCTTCCGGCTGGAACTAGTCGTCTCCCTATTGTTCCAACTAGAGGTAAGACCAAGGTACAACGTACTTTAAAATCAAATGTGTGGAAATTTTGTTATTTGAATGAAGAAAAAACTTTTAGTATATGTAATCTTAGTAAATAACATTTTAAATATAAATCTGGTGGGAGTGGAGGTTCAACGGAGAGGGGGGATTAAAAAAGCATTTTATTCAAAAACATAGTAAATAGTGGTTTGCATATTTATCTTCTCTTGTGTTTGTGAAAATTCTAGCGTTGGAGCATTGGCTAGAGGGTCAAATATGGTTCAAGGTGAATTAAATACTTTGAACCCAAGTGGTCCTCTTACACATCAAACCTATAATAAGGATCGTAATCGTGAACATTTTGCTAAAATGGTTGTTGTTTGTGGTTTACTTTTTAGTTTTGGAGAACATCCGGGTTTTATTGCATATATTCTACATATAATCCTAGTTTTGAAGGTTTAACAAGAAGCATGGTAAAAAGAGATATTTTTGAATTTCAAGAAAAATATTGTCAATTTTTGCGTGTCTATTTTGAAATAATGGATTGTAGAGTTGTTATTACCACTGATATGGGTCGTAGTCCTAATGATTTTGATTATTTAATTGTTACTGCGCATTGGACTGATTATAATTGAAATTTACAAAAAAGAATTATTAGTTATAAAATTTGTCAACAGAAAAAACTGAAATGTATATTGCTACTACTCTGTTGGAAATTTTAGATTTTTTCGATCTTTGTGATAAAGTCATTAGTATTACTTTAGATAATGCTTCTGCTAATTTAAATGTTATTAATATGTTAGAACATAGACTATGTCCTATTAGTAAATATGTTTTTCATGTTAGATTGTAACGATCCGAACCGTTGTTAATTAGGAAAAGCAAAGATTCGAGAAAATCTGGGCCACTGACCTGCCAGGGCGGACTAGGTGCCGCTGGGGCGCAGCCGCTAGTGTAGGATAAGTTGGCGCCAGAGCGGGATAAGTGAGGCAGAACGTAAATTACGAGAAATCATGTTTCCTTCATCTCCCTAAAATACCTAAATAACTCGTAAAATACCCTAGAAACCTCAGAAAAGCTGCTCTAAGCTTAGGAAGGAAGGAGAAGGAGATTTCTAGCGTGAGGATGGCAAAATCATACGAATTATTGGCTAAATTCACTGTGACGAACCCAAAAAATTCGAATCAAAGTCAAAACTCCGTACAACTGCATGGCACCCAGGTAGGCTGGATCTTTTTTTTTTTTTTACAATTGAGTAGTTTTAAATCTAAGCTTACTACGTGATATATGTAAATCAATGGTAGGGTTGTGGGTAGACATTCGTGCACTGAGTGAATTACAGGAATAATCCTTATAATTCAAAGTATGTGGGTTTGTGTCTTGTGAGGAGGAATTGATGAGTTGTTAGAAAAATCTAGAATTGCTATTATGGATAGAATTGGGTCAAGAATGAGGACATGAAATCAAGAGTGGAACTAGATTATGAATGTATGCTACATCCGATAATTGAAGTGACGAAATTGAGGAATTATGATGAATGGGGATTAAAACCTAATGAGAAATCCTAACGATGAACTAGGGCGGAGTATGGTCAATTATTACATATGCGATAGGGATTGAGGAGAAATTTGTAGGTGATGGTTGTGATTCTATATTTGTGTGATGTATGTCTGTTTTTGCTTCATTATGATACTTGTGTATGTATGAATGTTGCAATGTTGATCACACTTGTTGTAAATGAGATAGACAAATATCATTGCCATGAAATTATGACTTAAATGTATGATCTTGATGATGTACTTGTGTTTGTGATTGTGGTGTGTGAATGGGATTGGATTGCCACGTTTCGACATAATATGGGATCGGATTGCCACGTTTCGGCATAAACATGAGATCGGTTGCCACGTTCCGACATGCTAACTGTTTGAGTTTGGATTTCGTGAGAGGACCAATGATGTGATATGAATGTGAGTTATTTCTTGTTCGTGTACTTGTTGACATTATTGTATATGCTTGATATACGTTTGTGAGTAAAGTATGGTATTAGTTTGTTTATGTTGTACTTAGTGGACTCGTGTATGACGATTTATAGTGGGTTGTCATGGGTTGTAATGGCGAGAGTTGAGTTAGTGTTAAGAAAACTGGAATCATTGTATTATGTGACCATGGTTGGTAATGTGACGAGGAAGTAAGGTAGGATGTGTACGGTTAGTTGATATGGTGGTGTTTGTACTTGGAAAATTTCTTATGTGTTTAGAATGATTAAGCTATGATCAAGAATCGAGTAAGTGAGTTGATTAAGAAGGGGTAAAGGTGGAGAATTGAGTGGTTTATTCCAAGATCTTACTAGTTGGTTTCTTATGTTATCTGGTGGGCGTTGGGTTGACCAATGATGCCTACCAGTACATGTGTTTTGTACTGATACTACTCTTGCTATGCTTTTTGACATAGTCTGAATGCAGGATTGGTGACCTTTCATTAGGTGAAGACAAAGAAAATCTCCAGCAGCTTCTATTCTTCCTTCCACATGGTGGGAGCAGTGTCTTTTATTTATCTTGTCCAGTTGTTCTTTTAGTAGCTCTTGTATCTATTTAGACTAGATCCATTGGGAGTGGTTTAAATTACCTTACAAGTTTAGCCAATAGTGTGTCTAAAGGCGTTATTTATAAAATCATAGGGTTATATTTATTCCTGTTTTCTTAAATTTTTTGCATGTTTTACTATTGGGATATGAGGGTTCTCCTACTTAGGTGTTAGAGTGGGTACTCGCACCGCTCGGTGGTTGGGTCGTGACATAGATGTGCTGCGTATGTATTAAATTTGGTTGTTGGTGACGGTGTGAAATTATTTGAAAATAGTTGTGATAAAGTTGATAATGCTTGTTTATATATTTTTCATATGCATAGTAGTAGTAGAATTAATCAATTTAAAGAGCTTTGTAATGCATGTAAACTTCCGTTTAGAAAAATTTCGAAACATGTAAAAACTAGATGGAATTCCTTTTATGATATGCCTGAAGTTGCTTATACATATAGAAAACCTATTACTATGCAATTTAATAGTTATAATGCTTATCCTGAATTTAAACTTAATGATAGTGATTGGGATGAAGTAAATGAACTTAGAATATTTTTGAAATCATTTTATGATGCTACTAAAGTTTTTTCTGGAATGTATTATCCTACTATTTTCGAAATTTTAATACATATATGTGAGATTTCATCTCTCTTTTCTGAATATAAAACAAATGAATTATTTACTAGTGCAATTGAAGTTATGATTACAAAATTTAAGAAATATTTTTTTCCTATCCCTCAAATTTATTTAACTGCAATTCTTTTCAACCCTGAATATAAAAATATGGTGTAAAAGCTTTAGTTGAATGCATTTATCAAAAATTAGATATTAAACCAGAAGAATAACCTGATTTGGTAACATGTCAAAATAGTATAAAATTACTTGCTAAATAAATGAATGATAAATATTATTCCTTAGATAATGTTGAAAATCCTCAAATGTCTATGCCTCGAGTAGGTGCCCATGGTAGAGTGAAACATAAACTTGGTCTTGACTCTTCTAATAAATGTGAATTTGTTAAATATCTTGAATAAGGTTCATGTAATATTACAAACGAGGAAGGTATACCACAACTACTGAACTGGTGGAGGACTCGTGGAACTCAATTTCCAAAACTTAGTAGGATGGTGAAGGATGTGCTTGCAATTCAAGGATCATCAGTAGCTTCGGAGGCAGCTTTCAGCGCGACAAGATTTTAAATTGGAGACCACAGATATTCGTTAGCAGAAGACAATTTGGAGATATCGGCGTTGTTTATAGATTGGATAAATGCTTAGCGGAGAAATCAAGGACTTCCAAAGTTAGATAGTCAATATGAACTTTTCATAGATTCAACCATTGGATGTGGTAGTGACGATGGTATGAAACTTTAAGATCGTCAACGTGTTTTACCAAGACCAGTAGTTGATCACAGTCAACCTATAGCTGAGTTAGAGAAAGGCTTTACGGGACTATACAACTATTAGTATTACATTCGAGGCTTAGTTGAAACAGAACCCTTCCTAGAAGGTGACTGCGTAAATTATGCACTCTACTAATAGTTGTAAATTGTAATTGTAATTTGTAATACAAATTTAAATAAATTGGATTGATATTTTTTAATTTGTGTCATTGTTTTATCCTTATTTTTATTTAATTTTTTAAAATTACAAACTTAAGTTATTTAAATTACAAGTTATAAATATAGGTTATAAGTTATAATATATTAATAAGTAGTAACTTATAAACTTCAAAAGAGGCAAATCTTGAAAACTAAGTTCAAAAACATTAAAAAAAAAACTTTATTAAACTTAACTTGCAAACTTGATAGGTAAAAATTTTAAAAAAATATCTTTAAAATAAAATTAAGTAAAATTACATTATAAATTTCAAAACTATTAATTTAAACTAGAAAAATAAAAAACATTCATATTTTGTAATTCAAAAAATCAAAATAACTAATTTTTTTTTTAATCATTTTTGAAATAGCGTCCTGTTTATCCCATCCCGATAAATAGTGGGACGGGACAGAACCGAGTATCCATCTAGGTAATTCCGATTCTGTTCATCCTGGTACCGGTCAACAAACCGGTCAAACCGTCCTGTTCCGGTCTGGTACCAGTTCGTTCCGGTCCGATGGTTCCGTTCTGATCCGTTGCCTAGCCTTATCTAAGGTTAGAGAATTTCAAAGCGAAAAATTATCTTTTTCAAGCTATTGATCGCTCAATACTGAAAACTACGGGTGAAACTATTGTGTAAGAGGAAAGTTCGGACAAACTCAATAACTTTTACATAAATTATATATATATATATATTAAAAATGATAGTAAATATAACAAACTTATAAGTGAAAAACCCACTAACGAAACAACATTTGATTCAATGTAAAGAATCAGATTTTTTATAACAACCAAATATGTAGATTTGAAACCCTCTAGTTTCACCTATTATTTTATTTTTATCTATATGCTTTCTATTTTTTTTAAAAAAAGAAAACATAAAACTTACATATTTCTATTTGACTTATTCATTTTTATTTGTTACTTCTATATGAGTCTATAAACCTCAAATCCTGGCTCCACCTTTGCTAGAAATTCTTCTTTGCAAGAATTACTAAGCAAACATGGCATTTCAATACGAAAAAGTATAAAAAACTACGAAGACAAAAAGAATGCAGCTTCACGCACTTTGTGGTAAATTCGAGGCCCTATGTACAAATTAATATTACAAATACAATATACATAATCTTTAGAATATTATACGTTCAAATACCATAAATTATTGTATGCTCAAATATAATAATTTTAAATCACAATTTCATATTAAATATCTAAACAAAGTGTGCAGTTGATGAAAAATAATTAAAAATATCATACGCACTCTTCTTGAGAGAGTAAACATCACGTACCAACCAATTATTTGTAATAGTGACTATAAAGATATTGTTACTTGCGTAGTAGCGTTTATTCATTTGAGAAAAAAAAACAAAGGCATTTATTTATTTTTTAATAAATGAATCTTTGTGTAGTAGCTTAAAAGCCCCGCATTAAAATTTACATTTTTAAAATTAAAGCCAAACAATCCTTAGTACTTGTAATTAAGCTATTTGCGCCGATTTAATAAAAAAATCTTATGCTTCATAAAGGCAGTGTGAAAATTAGTTTATTGAATGGAAATATGGAAAAGTGGGTCCCAATACATAGTTAAAAAAATAAATGCACAAAGGGCCCAACCTAGGTGCTTTTAACAAAGTCCAAAAGTTCTCACATAATTATTCTCAACTAATTATTCCATTTTGTTATGCCTCCGTTGTAGTTTATTTATCTGATTTTAATTTGATATGAAATTAAAAAGTAGAGAAAATTTTGAATACATGATCTTCAATTATGGATATATGAAATGTACTAAACTATATTTAAAGATTATTAATCATAAAACTTAGAATTAAAAAATAAATAAATAAAAAAATTGATTTTTTCCCTCTTTCGAGCAAAAAAGAAGAAGATATATGTGAGTTATGTGTGTACTAGTAAAAGTATATGTGAGTTACTTTCAAAATAAGAATATATTAATTTTAAATAACAAAATTGAAAGATGTATCAAACCCTTCTCCTTAAAAAGAATATGCTATTAAATTGTTTGATATCAAAATAAATTTAAATTATTTATAAGTTTTAAGGCCTCCTTTTCTTAATTCACGTGTCCAAACTTAAAATATCAATAATTTGGAATTAAAAAAATAACTAAGTGACATGATTATGAAGAAATGACGATAGTTTAAACGAATAGTGGGTAAAAATCTTAAAAGTCACACACCAGATGGAATTTATCTTAAATATATAAAACTAGGGGTTGTTTGGTTTTTGAGAAAATTATAGTATGAGAAATATAATGCAAGATGAAATTATTTAGTGAATAATGAATATAATGGAGAAGCATTATTATTATTTTATTATTTTATCATGTGAGTAGTGGTATCAATTATCAAACTAGTATTTAGCTGAGTGTGCTATAAAATTAATATTACAATTTACAAATATGATACAAATCAGGGGCGGCTCAACATAATTTGTG
>NC_064285.1:66512123-66516991 GCF_019186545.1 Solanum stenotomum
TGACCAATTTGCGCATGTTGCGCCAATATGGTCCATACCTTGCAAATACCAAATTCTTATGACCATATGACAAATATTTAGCTGCCTCGTTATAAGGCCTCGTAGCAAAGATATGATCATAAGTTTTGAGGAATTTTTCGGCTGTATCGACAGACGATGCAATATATGTAGGTATTAGTCCTAGTCTAATATGGAAAAATGGACCATATTTCTTTGCTAGGTTTTGTAAATCATGGTGTGGATTTTTCCCTAACAAATGAAGATGTCCTAAAATGGGGATTCCCCTTGGACCTTGTGGAAACTTTTTTCTCTTGTGGATATTTAGGAACTCATACAAGGCATACACAATACAAACTACTACTAGTGTTTCCCATATCAAAGTCATGGCTAGCTAATATGACTTCCCTAACTTCTAACCTCTAATGGAATTTATAGAAGCATCAATTGAATAGTACATATGGAAGAGTCAATAATATTTGTTTATTGAAAGTAACCATTGAAAGGTCTGGATTAGTTTATCATATATAGTACTGATATTCAAATTTGGCTGCAACTATCAATTTGATATTTAGTATCATAGGAACATATATTATAATTATGTGTTTTAGAATAATATATATTGTTGAATAATTGCTTATTCAATTTTAATAATGATTTAATAGATTATTTATTTGTTTATATGTCCATTTACTTATGTAGTAGATGATTTTTAGTGTATACAATTTTAACTTACACGCATATGAGTGAATCAATCTAATTAGGATGGAAAATGGACAAGCCATCTGTATATATAATTGTAGCTTTAAAACTGCCCTGTATCTGCCTGCCCCATTGCCGTCCCTGCATATGATTATGGATTTTTGTAACAAATATGTATTAATTACTAGACTGTGTGTCTAACAACTTTCTTTATTAGTAATAACAATTCTCTGAAGAGAGAAGTACAAACAAGAGGGTCTAAACGTTAACGTACACAAATGCTAATGAAGTAACAAGCCCTAGATAAGGTTAGGTTTACAATATCGAAAATGATTTTCATCATTCGTTTAGTCGATATTTAGGAATTTATAAAAGCATCGATTGGATAGTACATATCGAAGAGTCAATAATATTTTGTTTATTGAAAGTAACCATTGAAAGGTCTGGATTAGTTTATCATATATAGTACTGATATTCAAATTTGGCTGCAACTATCAATTTGATATTTAATATTATTGTAAACACGTAATTTTTGACTGAGCATAAAATTTTACATTTCTTTAATTGCTGAAATATTTTTATAAATTTAAATTAAATATTTTAAATTTTATCTTATTTTAGTAAATTTATTTTAGAAGATTTGAAAATAACAAAAAAAGATATGTTTTGTTTTAATTTTAGTTTAACAAATAAGATAGTATTTCTTAATTATAATTTATTATTAGCTACTCAATTTTTATTAGTTTAAAAATAATTAAATAATATTATATTATATTATATTAATTATTTAAAAAAATTATTTACCCACCTAGCACTTACTCTCACCCATAACCCCACATCACCCACACTACCCCCACAACTCCCTCACGCCCACAACACCCCTATACATACTACACTAATACACACACATACGTACAGAAAGGGAGACGGACGGGAGAAAAAGAGGAAAAATCAGGAAAAGCAACACACACACGCACAACATTCTGGAAAAAAAAAAATCCACAACATACAATCACATACCCAAATACTAACGCAGCAACATCCAAACATTTTAATTTCCTTCCGACTACTACAACATACGGAAACAAAAATACATATATAACAAACCATCTACAAAAACTTGGTGAGTGTTCTAATCGAGGATCGATCAAAATTTTGCGGTATTCAATTTTTTTTTTGTCTCTTTAATTTATTTATGGAATTTGATGTAATTTTATGACAAGTTTTCTGATATTTTGTTTTATTCATGAATTTGATTGAAATAATTAATTTGTTAGTTGTTATATCTCTATTTCATGAATGAAGGTAGCATTAGTCGATGATTATTATTATTATTATTTTTAATTTATTTTTATTTGTTACTTGTGATCTCTTAAAAATGAACGGGTCGTAACATTATTCTTGTCTTGATTTAGATAATAATGATAAAGTAGGTATAGTTAGGCTAAAAAACAAACAAATAAATAAATTATTGTTATTTTATTTTAACAAACATAAAATGAGATTTATTTTCAACAATCCGTTATTGTTTTGTTTGAGTAGAAAGTGTATACTTAATGTTGATGTTAATTTTAAGAGTAATAAAGACTAAGTATTTTCTTTTAACATTAGAAACTTTTAGGTACGTTAAAAATATTTGTTTCGATTAAGAATGCGGTTGCACATCTTTTTTGAGACATTAAAAAATTAAGGATGCGGCGACGCACCTTGTTCAGTAATATAATTAAATTTTATTAATTTAAAGTAGAGACTTATAGAAAAAAAATAGATTATTAGGTGTGATACAAATAAGACAGTTATGTCTCTAAATGTCAAGATCAAGAATGCGGTTACGCATTTAGGTTGAGACCCAATAAAATTCAACAATTAAAACATGCGAGCAAATCATGACCTAAAATAATATATCCAAAAATATTTTAAAGTAAGTATAAGTCAATAAAAGCGACTGTGCTAGAACCACGGGACTCGAGAGATGCCTAATACCTTTCCATCAATCAACATAATTCCTTACCCGAATTTTTAGTTCGCAGACCAAATAAAGAGTCATTCCTTTTGATTAGGGATTAAACGAAAAGGTGACTTGGAACACCATAACTCAATTTCAACTGTCAACTCCAAAAAAAACAAATAAGATGATCTCTTAATCGATACCGTCACTTTAATTGGAAAAATTCTGCCGTCGTGCGCAAAAAGGGGTGTGACAATCATAGGAACATATATTATAATTATGTGTTTTAGAATAATATATATTGTAGAATAATTGCTTATTTAATTTTAATAATGATTTAATAGATTATTTATTTGTTTATATGTCCATTTACTTATGTAGTAGATGATTTTTAGCGTATAGAATTTTAACTTACACGCAGATGAGTGAATCAACACTTCTTACGAGTATAATTTTCTTATTCACAATCTAATTAGGATGGAAAATGGACAAGCCATTTGTATATATAATTGTAGCACGAGGTTAAATATAGTTTAATACTCCCTCTGTCACAATTTATAGGACTTACTTTCCTTTTTAGTTAGTCCCAACAAGAATGATAGATTTTTATATTAAGTAACAATTTAACTATAAAATCACTACTAAAAAATTGTCAAAAAACGACGGCCAAAAGCGGCGGACTGCGTCGCTTTTAGAGACGGACTGCGTCTCTTTTAGCGATAGACTGAGTCGCTTTTTTACTTTTTTTTTTTTGAATTTTTTTAAAAAAGCGACGGACTGCGTCACTTTATTTTAATTTTCATTTTTTTTAATTTCTAAAGGGCAACGCAGTCCGTCGCTTTTCTGGAAATTTATTTTTTGAAAATCCCAGAAAAGCGAAGGATAAAAGGACATTGTCCATCGCTTTTCTGAAAATTTTATTTTTAAAAACCCAAATAAGCGACGGACAAAACCACACTGTCCGTCGCTTTTCTAGATTTTTAAAAAAATTAAAACCCAAAAAAGCGACGGACTAAACCACGCCGTCCGTCGCTTTTTCTGCAATATTTTTTAGAGTAGCAGCTCGCAGCTTCTGCTGCCCACCTGCAAATGCAATTCAATTCAATTCTACATTATTCAGCCCAATCAAACACACACAATTATAAACAATCTAAACAAAACATAAAACAACAAACTTAAAATAACATTCAAAAGTATCTAATCATAAATTAAAGACTTATAAAGTCTTTTAAAATTCGTTTTAAAATTTCAAAAAATTCATAAATGTTCAGAGATCTAAACTAGGGAGTGAGATCTACATAATCATCCTCATCACTCTCGTTGTCGGTGTCATCGGGAGCCAAAGTAGTAGGTCAACAAGCGAGGTTCATCACTTGTTCTTTGATTTGCTGAACGGTCTCACTCATGCTTTGTTGTTCAGCTACTCTTTTCCGCTCTGACTCTGCTAGTGCCGCTGTAAGTTTAGCTATTTGATCCGACATAGCAGCAATCTGAACACCGTCAAGTGTCTCAGCTTGACGTGACGATCCAATACCGTCAAACCAGCACCAGTTTCATAGTGCATATTATACATCCACAAACGATGATCTATCTACAAAAATATAGATATTTAATTATATTATAAATAAAATTTAATAATAATTTTACTAGTAGTTGTCCTAAAACTAGTTTAGTATTGACAAAACCACATTATTTAATTTAACTTATTTAAACAACTTAACAACTTTTTAACTTGAACTAGTTTAGTTTTGATTTAATTTCAACAACTAAATCCATCAACAAAATCACATTATTTAATTTAACTTATTTAAACAACTTAGCAACTTTATAACTTGAACTAGTTTAGTTTTGACTTAATTCCAACAACTAAATCCATCAACAAAATCACATTATTTAATTTAACTTATTTAAACAACTTAACAACTTTAACTAGTTTAGTTTTGACTTAATACAACACTAAATCCANCACCAACTAAACCACATTAATTAATTTAACTTATTTAAACAACTTAACCACTTTTTAACTTGAACTAGTTTAGTTTTGACTTAATTCCAACAACTAAATCTATCAACAAAACCACATTATTTAATTTAACTTATTTAAACAACTTAACAACTTTACCTAGTTTAGTTTTGACTTAATTCCAACAACTAAATCCATCAATAAAACCACATTATTTAATTTAACTTATTTTAACAACTTTATAACTTGAACTAGTTT